>NC_080672.1:267867083-268137083 GCF_030247195.1 Topomyia yanbarensis | reverse complement strand
TTAAGTTTCAAGATACAAATCAAGTGAACAACCAGGCACGAATTAAACCCCAGGTTCGAATTTCAATTAAACCCCATTATAGCAGCTACAGGTATCGCCCTCAATTTAACCAGTCAGGTTTCAAACCACAATATGCATCCAATCCTAATAACTTTCCTCAAAGATCACAACAATTAGCACTTCCTAATATCAAACCCGACCCGTCAGGTCAAAATAGATATCCCATAGGACAAAACAGTTCTAAACAAATGGTTCCTTACCAAAGGACAGCCCATGTAAATACACATGAAAGTTCGGAAGAAATTCCAACCGAACACCCTTACGCTGAGGATTCTTACCCACCACAGCAGGAAATTTTTCCCACAAATGGATGAACATGAAGAATTAAATTTTTGCATAAATTCGGATCAACAGAATCCATAGTACGAATGAAAAACAATTTCCTTCCGTATCTAGAAATACCCAGGAAAGCCGGCAGGCCTCTGAGATTTCTAATCGATACGGGAGCAAATAAAAATGATATAACCCCAGAGCTGGTACTTGCTAATAGTATTGCGGAGGGATCTCAACATAAAATTATAAACATTGCATTGATCGATATACCTACGTTAACCCTTTCGTTAGCTTTAGAAGGGACTTACCAAAATTGAAATTCTTCTTATTCCGATTCCATAATTTTTTCGATGGATTGATCGGGTACGAATTTCTTGGAACTATCGGCGCGGTAATTGATACAGCATCAAACAGAAAGAATTTCCTGTTCGAATAAAGGAAGGCGGTTTCCTAATCAATCAAGACATTATGATAAGCCCAGAAGTCATTATACCCTCAGGAATATACAATGCTCACGACGGTAAAGCTACCTTCCCGTTGATGAACCTTGGTAATAAACCAACAGAAGTGTACATCGATAATGAGGCCATATTTACAGAACTCCTTAATTTTGAAGAGCTTGCTTTTAAACAACCTTATGAGAAAGAAAGAAAAGGCAAATTGAGCCTTAAAGAAAATATCAGAACGCGACGCCACGTTCCAGAGAGTGATGGACAACGTCCTCCGGGAACACATTGGAGTGCGCTGCCTAGTGTACATGGATGATATTTTTAGTCACCCCGGTTTACGGTACTTATGACATTTAATATCGGCTGAAGGAGTAAAACCAGACCCTGCTAAAAATTGAAGCAGTGAAAACTGGCCACATCCGAAAAATGCAGACGAAGTGAAACGATTCGTAGCTTTTGTAAACTATTACCGAAAACATATTAAAGATTTTGCGGAACTATGCGCACCTTTGAACTATTTGATGCGCAAAGGTGTCGCTTTCGATTGGAGTACCCAATGCAACGACATTTGAAAAATTAAAACTTCTCTTCTTAAACCCCCCAGTTTTAGATTATCCTAATCTGGAGGAGAACCACACATTCCATTTACACACTGATGCGTCTGGATATGCTGTTGGAGCGGTATTATCGAACGATAATGGAAAGTCCGTAGCTTATGCCAGCAAAACGCTTAACAAAGCAGAGTTAAATTATCCACCCATTGAAAAAGAACTATTAGCTTTGGTTTGGGCAATCAGACATTTCAGACCATATTTGTTTGGGAATTTCTCATAAAATGTTGGGCAATTATTTGAGAATATTTACAACTGACAAGCTACTAGATTGGTATTCGTGGATAAAATTTTATTAATTTGCATATAATAACACAGTTCATTCAGAAACAAATAAAACACCGTTTGAGCTAGTTTATGGAAAATTATGTAGTATACCTACAAATATTACAAATGAAAAGAAATTTAAACCAGTTTACTACTACCAGTTTACAGTTACTGATGATTACGCCAAGCTTTTGAAGTTGAAACTTCAAATAACCCAACAAGAAGCTAGAAAAGCGCTGGTAAGCTCGAAACTGAAGAGATCTTCAGGCGAGCTAAAAACTATAACATATAAACCAGGAGAGAATATTTATATATATATATATATATATATATATATATATATATATATATATATATATATATATATATATATATATATATATATTTATATATATATATATATATATATATATATATATATATATATATATATATATATATATATATATATATATATATATATATATATATATATATATATATATATATATATATATATATATATATATATATATATATATATATATATATATATATATATATATATATATATATTAGGGTGGGGCATTGTTACATGGAAAAATGTAATCATAGCCACATCAACCGAGCACAGCACTTTTTTGGTTCCTTTTGGGGTCCCAAACAACTGTGCAAAATTTGGGGTCGATTGGTGTTGACCCGGCGTAGCGCATTGCGATTGAAATTTGTATGGAGATTAGTATGGGAAAACCTACATTTTTGCATTTTTAATTCTACAGACTACAATTATTCCTGTAGTGTGCCAACAAATAGATAGAAGTATAGTCCAGGATATGCTGAATAACTTTGCCGAAGGATGTATGGTGTTAGAATGTCTCTAAGCCAAGTTATAGCTGTTCAAATTCGATACATCGAATTAAATGCCAAAAATCATTTTTATTGACAACACTGCCGGTGTACCAATGGTATTTCATATAGCATTCCAAAATAACATTATATATTTTAGTTTTACCACATTGATATGTTTGGATGAATTATTCAAAAGCCTTAGCTCAATTTCATGAGCGTAGGTAGTTGAGCAATGGGGCGTAACGAGGGGGGGGGGGCATTAATATGCAGAAATTCGAACTGAAATGTTGTCGAGTTGGAATGTTCAGATGAATTATTTCAAAACAATTACACAATGTCCTACGCATAATAGTAACGATGAAATAAAACATACTGTATCCCTTTGCCTTGACTTTTATCAATAGAAGTTATGTTGCAGACTGAATCAACTGATGTCGATTTGATATGTCAGATGATTGCATTGATTATGTTTCAGTTTAATAGGCACTATGATTGATGGGATGCTCATTTCGATGCCAAAGCAAAGGGATACAGTATGTTTTATTTCATCGTTACTATTATGCGTAGGACATTGTGTAATTGTTTTGAGATAATTCATCTGAACATTCCAACTCGACAACATTTCAGTTCGAATTTCTACATATAAAATCCTCCCCCCCCCCATCCACCCTCACTACGCCCTATTTCTCAACTACCTACGCTCATGAAATTGAGCTAAGACTTTTGAATAATTCATCCAAACATATCAATCTGGTAAAACTAAAATATATAATGTTATTTTGGAATGCTATATGAAATACCTTTGGTACACCCGCAGTGTTGGCAATAAAAATGATTTTTGGCATTTAATTCGATGTATCGAACTTTGAACAGCTATAACATGACTTAGAGACATTCTAACACCATACATCCTTCGGCAAAGTTGTTCAGCATATCCTGGACTATACTTCTATCTATTTGTTTGCATACTAAAGGAAGAATTGTAGTCGGTAGTATTAAAAATGCAAAAATGTAGGTTTTCCCATACTAATCTCCATACAAATTTCAATCGCAATGCGCTACGCCGGGTCAACACCAATCGACCCCAAATTTTGCACAGTTGTTTAGGACCCCAAAAGGAACCAAAAAAGTGCTGTGCTGAAAAAACGATCATTTTGCCCCACCCTAATATATATATATATATATATATATATATATATATATATATATATATATATATATATATATATATATATATATATATATATATATATATATATATATATATATATATATATATATATATATATATATATATATATATATATATATATATATATATATATATATATATATATATATATATATATATATATATATATATATATATACATATATATATATATATATATATATATATATATATATATATATATATATATATATATATATATATATATATATATATATATATATATATATATATATATATTGGCGCAGTCGAAAATTGAAGTGTTTTTTTGGATCATTTTTGTTTCATTTTACATTTTTTAAAATTGTGCTAACGCGAAAAATAACTGAAGCGCTTGAAGGGCTAATTGCAGATCTATCTTCGCAATTAGAGCAGCAGCGGATCCAAATGCCATTAAGTTTGATAAGTTCAGTGTGCCTGACCCAAATTAATTCCCACATACGCGGGGGAGCCATCGATTCTTTCTTCATGGATCGACTCAGTCGATCAGAAAATTGAGTACAGTAGAAATCTCATTAATGATCAGGCTATTGTGGACAGTGTCATGCCACTCTGGACCGGAATCATAAGAGATAAAATTATTAAAGAGGCAAATGATGTCCTCATAAGAAATCAGATACAGCTAAATTGGGCAGACATTAAAGAAGCTTTAAAGGATGAACTTGGTGATAAGCGAGATTTAGTCACGCTTATTGCAAAAATATCAAATCTGAAACAAGGCAATCAGAATTTGAATACCTATTACCAACAGTGCAAAAATCATCTGGCAGATATTAACGCTAATATTCTCGCAAACAATGACACGAAACCATGTGCAAAAGTTCTTATGACTAGCTATGAGATCATGATGATCAACTCTTTTATCGATGGCCTACCGGATTATCTATCACCATTAATCAATATTTAGGCTTATGAAGGAGCTTTGGAGCAGTTTAATGTTAGCCAAAGTAGGCGAGAAAAATTTAAGTTTCAAGATACAAATCAAGTGAACAACCAGGCACGAATTAAACCCCAGGTTCGAATTTCAATTAAACCCCATTATAGCAGCTACAGGTATCGCCCTCAATTTAACCAGTCAGGTTTCAAACCACAATATGCATCCAATCCTAATAACTTTCCTCAAAGATCACAACAATTAGCACTTCCTAATATCAAACCCGACCCGTCAGGTCAAAATAGATATCCCATAGGACAAAACAGTTCTAAACAAATGGTTCCTTACCAAAGGACAGCCCATGTAAATACACATGAAAGTTCGGAAGAAATTCCAACCGAACACCCTTACGCTGAGGATTCTTACCCACCACAGCAGGAAATTTTCCCACAAATGGATGAACATGAAGAATTAAATTTTTGCATAAATTCGGATCAACAGAATCCATAGTACGAATGAAAAACAATTTCCTTCCGTATCTAGAAATACCCAGGAAAGCCGGCAGGCCTCTGAGATTTCTAATCGATACGGGAGCAAATAAAAATGATATAACCCCAGAGCTGGTACTTGCTAATAGTATTGCGGAGGGATCTCAACATAAAATTATAAACATTGCATTGATCGATATACCTACGTTAACCCTTTCGTTAGCTTTAGAAGGGACTTACCAAAATTGAAATTCTTCTTATTCCGATTCCATAATTTTTTCGATGGATTGATCGGGTACGAATTTCTTGGAACTATCGGCGCGGTAATTGATACAGCATCAAACAGAAAGAATTTCCTGTTCGAATAAAGGAAGGCGGTTTCCTAATCAATCAAGACATTATGATAAGCCCAGAAGTCATTATACCCTCAGGAATATACAATGCTCACGACGGTAAAGCTACCTTCCCGTTGATGAACCTTGGTAATAAACCAACAGAAGTGTACATCGATAATGAGGCCATATTTACAGAACTCCTTAATTTTGAAGAGCTTGCTTTTAAACAACCTTATGAGAAAGAAAGAAAAGGCAAATTGAGCCTTAAAGAAAATATCAGAACGCGACGCCACGTTCCAGAGAGTGATGGACAACGTCCTCCGGGAACACATTGGAGTGCGCTGCCTAGTGTACATGGATGATATTTTTAGTCACCCCGGTTTACGGTACTTATGACATTTAATATCGGCTGAAGGAGTAAAACCAGACCCTGCTAAAAATTGAAGCAGTGAAAACTGGCCACATCCGAAAAATGCAGACGAAGTGAAACGATTCGTAGCTTTTGTAAACTATTACCGAAAACATATTAAAGATTTTGCGGAACTATGCGCACCTTTGAACTATTTGATGCGCAAAGGTGTCGCTTTCGATTGGAGTACCCAATGCAACGACATTTGAAAAATTAAAACTTCTCTTCTTAAACCCCCCAGTTTTAGATTATCCTAATCTGGAGGAGAACCACACATTCCATTTACACACTGATGCGTCTGGATATGCTGTTGGAGCGGTATTATCGAACGATAATGGAAAGTCCGTAGCTTATGCCAGCAAAACGCTTAACAAAGCAGAGTTAAATTATCCACCCATTGAAAAAGAACTATTAGCTTTGGTTTGGGCAATCAGACATTTCAGACCATATTTGTTTGGGAATTTCTCATAAAATGTTGGGCAATTATTTGAGAATATTTACAACTGACAAGCTACTAGATTGGTATTCGTGGATAAAATTTTATTAATTTGCATATAATAACACAGTTCATTCAGAAACAAATAAAACACCGTTTGAGCTAGTTTATGGAAAATTATGTAGTATACCTACAAATATTACAAATGAAAAGAAATTTAAACCAGTTTACTACTACCAGTTTACAGTTACTGATGATTACGCCAAGCTTTTGAAGTTGAAACTTCAAATAACCCAACAAGAAGCTAGAAAAGCGCTGGTAAGCTCGAAACTGAAGAGATCTTCAGGCGAGCTAAAAACTATAACATATAAACCAGGAGAGAATGTCCTATTGAAAAACGAAACATCAGGAAAGCTAGTCGAAGTCTATAGCGGTCCTTATTCTGTAATAAATTATGAAAATCCAAACGTAGTAATACAAATAGGAAATAAAGTAGACACAGTACATAAGAGTAGGATAAAACCGTATGTATCATAAGACGTGTGGTAGATAATGTAGGAAAGAGTATTAGTACAACCCATTCTCTATGATTAGTATGTAATTGAATAAGAGAAGCACCCTTATTCTGCTAGAGCTATAAGCGTGGTGTGTTCAAGCTTATAGGATAACATTACAAAATAATATTCTGATTTATAAATTATAGACATTACAAATTATTGATATACGTCATAGACTACCATTACGAAATACCAATATGAATTACCATTCTACATTTATAAAACTAGAGAATAAAATTATAAAATATCATTATAGAATATCAACTCTATTAACAAATATTCTTTAAATTTTTAACTGATAGACGAAAATTTAAAAATTATTAAATAGGGCGTGTGGTGGATACCGTCCCAGTGGAGTGCTAACTCCACTTGGTAACAAACGATCGTATCGAAGGCACGGAAAAGTGCTAAGTTTAATAAACAAACTAACTCGATCGAACGATTGTCATCTTGCTGATGCAGCCGTGAGGAACAGAAAAGCGAATGAATAAATGAGTCTTGCATAGACTATTCGATATGCATGAGTGGTTGACTTTTATTTAATACACATGAAAACCATACTGTTACAGAAAGAAATTTCACTCAGATTTTGAACAGCGAAATTATTTCAAATTACAAGATCATGACCTTGCAGCTTGTAAATTTGCTTTGGATACGTATTACTCTATCGCTGTTCATTCGAAATTTGGTTTCTCGAAGCAATTGTTTGAACCAACAGTAAGTAATCTGATAATCTAATAATCTCGTTCTTACAAAATAAATTCGAATGTATTCTGTAATTCTACGCGGAGCTCTCGATGAAATCATTGCTTATCATTTGCTGTATATCATATTCTATGCTTACCTACAATACCGAAACTACTAACTTATATAACACGTACGACGAACATTTCTGACTAGGTCGATATGGTAGCTTGTAGGCGGAAATGCAGCATAAACTAAATTGAAAATCCTACCTTACAGCCGGTGTTTGTCAGCTGATACCGCCACAGCAGCTGCTTTCTATAAGATGACAAAGATGAAGATGATTACGGCGAGGATCATGATGACTGAGATCTCTTGTTGTTCTGCTACACTGTTGCGATATAAGTTAGGAATGCCGGCAGTCATAATTCTTCACTTTATCAGGAACGGCTGCTTTTTCGACGGGCACAAGCTGGTACAGATCATCCAGTGTTTTTACGTACACGAGCTTGCGCCAAAATTTTGAGCTGAAACAAAACAATATTATCAAAACAACTACAAGAAAAACTTTAATCGCAAAACAAACTATAATAAACAAAACACTCTCTTATTTATCGTTAACTTGAAACCTGAAATTCGTATATCGGGATAGTCTCCGCTAACAGCGCACATAGGAGTATGTTATGTAAAAATGTGACCAAAATTATTTCGATGGATTTTCGGTCATCTTGTACGTCAAATAGTCTAAATAAATGTTTATTTACAGTAATGTTCACCTAACAATAACATAAGAGCTTTCTAAAATACACTTCACAAATTAACATTGTTTTTTTGTATTTCTTGTATAGAGGTTTTAGCCATGGGGTCATTCACCTCTTGTGGTTAGAAAAACTCTAACCCTTTGGTTGGGAGCATGAAATGCTTGGAAGGAAATCGGTTTACCAACTAAGCTATAAACTCTTGGAAAAAATGAAAATTGCATTTGACGTAAACAACGTAGCGATGTATTTTTCTGTCCGATTATAAGATTTACGCGCTATGATATGTAAAATTAAATATTATGACTCCTTTGGTGTAAAACTCAGACTAAATGACCTAGAAAAACCCGAACAACTCACATTTTTACATGTGATTAAATTTAAATTTATGTGAATTGAGACGCTCCTTTTATGTACATTTGGCAAAACGTAAAATTGAAAGATTTTTTTTGCTGCGTACTCGCCAGCAATTACCATATTTGATATTTTTATTCAAACATAATATAATCAATTTTTTCAATGTTAGAAATTATTTCATTGACATTAAACTTTTATGAATCCGAATCACTCTCGTCTTTAAAAGCGAGTAATAAGGGAAGATATGTTTGTTTGCAGAATGGATAACATTGTATTATTTTTCGAAACATTGGTTTCGACGAATATCGCTATAGCCTGTTCTAGAAAGTGTTGGTGTACATTATTGGGCTGTATAACAACAATCGCATTTTTAAAATCTGTCGCTTTTGATGGGCTTTCAGTGATGTTCTTGATAATGGTCTGATCGAATGGTGCATTTTCTCTAAGATCCAGGGTTCTCCATCGCTTACTTTTCTCGCTTGATTTGGAAAACTGCTTTAGAGGACGGACCTGCAGTTGAGCATTCAGACCAAAAAATATATCTTGATAGTTGAGTTCAACCAAACTTTGTTCTCATCGACAAACCTTTCCTTATGGTTACAGCAATCTACCTACTTGCATTTAAGCTACCTTAAAGCAGCTTAAATGATATTTAAGACTTTATAGAAATCCACAAGACGCTTGAGGGGGTCTTTGAGCTTTTCCTCTACGAACGATAACATGATATCTATTTACGGGAGAATCATTGCTCTACCAGCTCAAAAAGATTTTTTTTGAAATTCTCGTTTATCTTTTTCAGTATCCAAAAGAACAAATTTAATGTTTTCTGACTAATGTTTAAGAAAAACATCAATTTTGGAAAATCTGAAAAACACAGTTTAAAGACTTTCAAACTTGAAAACTACCCAAATCTTCAATGCGTGAGGATGCATGATTTTTTTTTATATGATTTGAGAAACCCTAAGCTTTCCACACATATTACATTTTCTTCTTAAAGAGGTTTAGAAAAAAACAAAAAAAATGCTTTCTGCCAAATTCGATGAGTGTAAAATCCTTAAAAAAACGAGCCATTTATTAAACCTCTCTTATGACTTCTAGTTGCATGTATCCAGTTGAATTCAATTCACTCTACATACCTACATTATTGGCTCCCATATCGTGTTTCTAGTTGATAACACTAACCTCCAGAAAAGGCCCCGAAACAATTGTTTTCATCGAACCACTTGCGAATAAATACAGTTTGCAGAAAATGGCAATGTTTTAACAGCTATCTTTGATCGTACATATTCAATATATTTCCAAATTGGCCGACACTTTATGCTACAAGTATCTAAGAATGTAAAAACAATCAAATATACGGGAATTATTAAAATTTTAGTTTTGGAATTTTGGTCAGCTTTTTGATAGAAATACTCTTATGGGCAGCGTCGCGATGCTTAAGGTAGGGGGTTCGGTATTTTCGGTGAAAGAAATATGTCGTCTACAAAAAATGGCGATATAGAGTGTTAATCTATTCGGTCAATTTGAATACAATATTGCAATTTTTGAACAATATTTTCCAAAATTTTCATTGCAAAAAAAATTGAAAATTAGAAAATTAGAAAATTGGTAGTGAATCCTTAGGAGGCACCTCAAAAAACGCGATGTCAAAATCTTCTACTCCAATCATTTTGAAATTTCGCACAGTGCTTCTTCACATCATTGACCAGGTAACTACAGGAGCGCTTTGCAAAATTATTATAATTATTATTTTAACAATAATATGTTAACTGATTTTTAACGAAAATCGGATTTTCGGTTTCATGAAACATTCAAAAATCGAGAAAACAGGAAACATTGCCTGAAGAATAATGCAAAATTTCAAAATAATTGGTCCTGTAGTTCTTGAGTTATGATGTACATGTACCTAATTAACCGATTTATTTCAAACTTTGCATACATATTCTATGTAAAAAATACCTAATACGTTGAGTTTTCGCGATAATTTTTCAATTTGGGGGATTTCTACTCATAAAAAAGCGGAATTTTACTTGAAAAAAATCATGTCCGTCATTTTCTGAGTAAAAAACCCCTAATTGAAAAAAATTATCTCAAAAACTCAACGTAGGGATTAGGTATTTTTTACATAGAATATGCATGCAAAGTTTGAAATAAATATACATATTATAAAGGAAGCAGATATTGGGCCAATGTTCTTATAACATACATAACTGAAATATAATGGCAAATGTCGGTTAATATACAGTTTTATTGGAAAGACATTCATTACGTTCATTACGTCAGTATAGAGACTCATAGCAATAGACTTGCAGATGTAAAAACCGTAAAGGCTAGTTTATAGTTCGGGAAATGGATCACGGGATTTGCGTCGGGATTTGATCAGGGAAAATTTCCCGCCGAGATCTCTCCAAACTGTCAAATCAAAAACTCTGCTGCTTCTTAAAAATACAAACAGTATCAAACTTGCAGCGAATTGCAAACCTTATAAAAATACATTTTTCCCTGTAGGAAACAACTTGTGTTGAATTGTTCCCGGCAGGATTTGTGTGTGGAGAGTTTTAGAATCCCGTGATGTTTCCCTCGGTTGGGTTTACACTTCATGAAAACTGTCATTTTTGTGTAGACTCATTTCTCGTCACGGGATTTGAAATCCCGAGCTCCATTTAAAATACACAGGGACCAAAATCCCGTGACACGTTTTCCGAACTGTAAACTAGCCTTAAAACTGGCTGTAGCCAGAAAAAAACAAGCATGTTAAACTGGCATCACCCAACAATGTTTAACCTCGAACGTGCTCGACTGTATTCGATTATCTGTTTTTATCAAAATAACTTTTCAAGATGTTCAATATATGAATCAAAAGAGAAGTTATGCATTTGATACAAGAAATAAAGAAAAACAATCAAATTATACAATTTCTTCAAAAACACAAAGTTGCATAAGTAAAATGCTTTTTATGCAGTTAGGTAGAATACAATAAACATATTTCTAAATAACATTGTGAAATACAAATGCTAACATGAAAAGTGAAGCCTACTGTGAATAACAAAATGCATTTTAAAAAAATGCAATACTTATTCGGCTTGTTTGCATTGCATGACGTCATGTTCGTTTGGCTCCGGATTTTGACAGTTTGTTTGGGTCGATAAAATGTGCCTTCGCTGGTCTACTATGGTCGTTCGTTGTACACTTTTTCACCGTGGGTTTTTACCAATTAATCTTACAGTGTATCAAAAACTGAAGCTACATTTAATTGTATCCCACACAGATGTCCGTAAGAACAATTAGGTTTAACCGGAATCACGGGAATCACTGTCATTTGAAATCATAAAATCATCATACCCCTCATTCGTGGGTTCTATTCGTTGTTTAGAATTTAAAATAAAACAGTTGAACTGCTCTGAATCTGTCTCAAGTCTGTGCCATTAGTCTGTTTTAGTAGATGTAATGTATTATAGAATAGAGCATTTAAAAAGGGCCGGCGGATGTCGTGAATAGCAGGGTAGTACTATCCACTTGAAGACCAAACAAACCTAAAATTTGAAATCGGACACGGCAAACTGCATCACCCTAACTTTGCCCATTACCACTCATTATCGATAACAATACGACTGTTAGTAAAAAAGAGTTGAAACAACTAATTTTCCAGTTTAAACTATTAAGACTTTCCCTCCGATTGTTTGTTCATGCGTTTCCTGAAAATAAACCATTTGGATTTTCAAAAAAAGAATCTGATTTCGGAAAAACCGCGATTCGGAATAATTACCGCTTAAGTTAACCGCTTATTGGGACATTGAAATATTCATCCTTTTATCTTATTTACAGGAAGATGGAACGCACTACTGGAACTCACTACGCACTCAACGTAGAAGTGTCCATCGAGCTCGCAAACGAACATCTTTGAAAACGGAGACATTAGTGAGGGGCCGACCAAATGGATTGTTAATATTTGGCACCAAGGAACGGTTAAAAAGATTAGAAAATGCCAAATACTGGATTGTGGATGGAACATTACGCACTGCGCCGGTCATTAGAACATTAGATATTAAGTTGAATCCATCGGTCATACTCAGCTATTTAGAAAAAGCAATCATAAACGCGTGCAAGCTCGAGTTTCCGGGAGCGCAGCACAATGGATGTTTTTTCTCTTGCACAAAAATGTGTGGGGCCATATTAAACATACAAAAACGACAGCCTTATTTAGCAATAATCCTGTGAAATTCAAAAAGTTGTAAGCTCTGGTTTTCCACTCGTCGAAGAAAATTCCAGAAACTTTTGCACAAATTAAAAGTCTGCACCATCAGACTTGAACAATTTTTTAGTACTGAGAAGACTATTATGTACTCAGGAAAGCTAAACGGATCGCCAAAAATGGGCTACTGGTGAGATCCGAACCAGTCTCTCCTCCGTGAAAGTGTGCGAAAGTGTGAAGTCTAATGTTCCTCATACATGGAACCAGGTTGAAGCTTTCCATCGACAATGGGGAATAACTATAGATCGGAAGCCAGGATTCTACAAAATAATTGAAGAACTTCAGCAGGAAGTACACTCAGGTTTTTTTACGCGGGGGATATAGGCCGCGTAAATGAAAACCGCGTAAATCAAAACCGCGTAAATTTCAAAAACCGCGTAAATTTCAAAAACCGCGTAAATGAAAACCGCATAAATTTCAAAATCCGCGTAAATGAAAACCGCGTAAATTTCAAAATCCGCGTAAATGAAGACCACTTAAATTTAAGAATCCGCGATAAAGGGAACCTCGTTGATTCCAAAATCTGCGTAAATTTCAAAAACCGCGTAAATCAAAACCGCGTAAAAAAATACCGCGCAAAAAACCGCGTAAAAAAAAACTTGAGTGTACTGCAAACTGTCGAGTGTGCTGAGGCTCATCGAGCTGGTAAACACAGCGAAGTAATGGATTCGAAAATATTTACCTTTGTTTCCAATTTTAAGCAACTTAATGGATTGTATAACGGGTATAGCAGCGAACCCTCGGTTTAAAATGTGAATAAAAATATCTCCCCAATAAGTATTATGCTAAATGTTCATTATGCCAAATGTCCATTATGCCTAACCACCAATAGGTATTACGCCAAATGACCCTATGCTTGTCTTTTTAGCGACACGGGTAAATATTGGGCCGCCAGTCCTGTATATAAAACATCTCAGCGTTCCAAACAACCTTAGTATGAGTTATGTTATTAAACAGTGTTTAGTATATATGATTTGGATATACGCACCTTATAAACGGTCTAGCCACACAGACGATCGACTTCAGCCAAAAGGTGGGGTGCACCATGTAGAGACTCTTCAAACTTTTCCTAAGTCGCCTATCCAACAGTTGGTAACACCTAGGGGAGAAAAAAATAAATAACAAAATTTAAGCTGAAACATTCCTTATCGCAAAAACTAAAAAACTACTCACTTTTTAAGCCAAGGAAACGGAGGAACGTTGCCTCTGCCTGAAGCCCCGTGTAAATAAATTAATACATAGTCCTCAGTAACTAACTGTTCTAGGGTTTTCACTACATAAAGAAATAAATTGTTCATCACATAATGATAATCGGCCCTGGAACGATCGGGCAGATGACACGCACTAAACACAACAATCGCGTTATGTCCTCCGGAGTGCAGATATCCACCATGGGACAACACACACTTATACGGTTCGATCACTTTCATATCTATTTCTCGCGTTTTCCCATCGGGCAGCGTGATCTTCTGCCAGTTGCGGATGTCACGAGCTTCATCCCTAGCAGAATACTGTGGCAAAGAAATACCTCCACCATTTGCACTATTTCTCGATGAACCAAGCACATCCGAAAAATCTTCGTCAATGTCCACATTGAAGCCATTGTCGTCCAGTATCGAGGACGACGGACTGAGCGAGACCAAGTTCTGCTGTAGATCATCAACGCTGTGATTAGACACGGTCTCTTCAAACGAGCTCATATCATCAACCAGCAAATCGGCCGATAACGATATCTTGCGTCGGTGGTGAAATTTCGGCGAGATACAATTGTGATGATGCAGTTGTTGGCCCGATTGCGATTGCACCAGAGCTACCGATTGAAATGCAGGCGTCACCGAGGCCTGGAACTGCGACAGATCCTGCTCCGAACCGCTACTCAAGAAATCCTATGGAATAAAGTAATATATAATAAAAGCAAAAGGTCAAAAATTTGAAATATTAATGATGCAGATTTAGGAATAGGAAGTTACCAAACGTTTTAAGAACATTCAATAAAGCATAATTTCAAAACGTTGTGCACTATAAGACGTTTGATTCCGTCTAATTCAGAATAAAGTGATTGGCAATCCAATACACCACAGTCAAACAGTAAAAACTGCAAAGTCCGCGTTTTTACAGTGCTTGCCCCACTCCTTTGTAATAACTTAATCTGTGCTCGAAATCCAACATACTCCATTCTGTTTCATTCATTCTTTCTTCTGTGGGAAGCTAATCATCGATTCAGCATTCATAAGTTAGTTTCCCCCCGCGAAGTAAATAGCATACTTTTATTAGAACAACACATGAGACGCTCAGCGCAAGAACGGCTCAACTCAATAAATTCAAAAGTATGTCTATTAGTAAAATAAAAAAGTTTTTATGAATAGAAGATAATCACAGTGTTCTGTAATCTATAATTTGAAAATTCTAGATTTATATTTCAAAACCGAACTTTTTGATGATTTTGAAAAAAATATATCACCAAGACTATGTAATCAATGATTCATTAAAATAATATCCCTATTTCCAAAACAAACAAGAAATATTCTAATAGCAAATATAAAAAAAATATAGCTAATATAAAAAAAAATATAGCTAATATAAAAAAAAATATTTTCGATAGTTTTTATTTTCCTTTATTCCTCGAAACAAGCTTTTTGGAGTTCGGCCGTTCTTGCACTAAACTCCTCCATGCCTAACACCGCGTCCTTGCATCAAGTTTAAGTCATCGTCAGCACAATATAAATATGTATTTTACCGGAGCTTATACGCGTAAAAAAGGGTGGGTTTGGATTTTGTTATCCCCGTGTCCGGATCGGAACGGGTTTAGGCCGGGTACTGGTACGGCCTGTTTAACATTTCTTATAAAAGAAATGTATAGGATTGGGTCAAATTTGAACACTTTTTCCGAGTCCGAGTCTTATTTACCAATCTACTCAGCTCGACAAATTTGGACAATGTCTGTATGAGGGGTTGTTTTGCCAAATCGTGCGATCACACGACTATGCCAACAACTTCGCTAAAGATACAAAGTTTTTATCTTCGTTTAATACCTTCAACATTATTGCTTGCTGTTTATGGATGACACCCTAAAACCAATTCTTCAATGTAACTTTTTATATACCTTCCTGACAAATTCGGTATATTTCATAAAAAGGTTTGAATTATCAAATTGAACAATTTTCCATGTAACAACATTGGCCTACCTCGTATATGATTTAAATCTTGGTATTATAGCTTTGAGTTCCATTTTCATTTCTTGCATTTTCTGGTTTTATCACCATGTTGTATGCATTTAGCGGATTATTTTCTTTTCGTTACCTCTAATCTCAATTCTATTCCTCTAATCTTAATTCTATTTTTAGTAATTAGCATATAAAACTAAAAGCGCGCGGTTCATGTTGTATGCCGCACGCAAATAGTGATAGCATAAGAGACGACATAATGGTCATATGACTTCTTATAAAAATACCAACGTTTATCCACGATAAATAATACTTGAATTACAAAATTTTCAATTACATAAGTATTACCATACCTATTTCGATAGTCCCGAGACACTAAAAGTAATCGTTGATCATTATTTGGTATTGTTCTTAGAATGTCGTCCTTCGCCGGAATAAAGAAACAATAAATAATAAAATTGCACAAAATGTCGTTTGATTCAGTCTACCATAAGCAACCCTCCCATTCGTTTACGAGCGCTCGATCGAGACACAAGTGCTTTTTTCCAGTCCGTAAGTGTATAGCGACAAAAAATCCGCGTTCAAGGTTATCTTGCACATTCTTTTTTCTTTTGTGCGTGTGTTAACCATTAGGCCGCATTCCTCAGCCTTTTGTTCGCATAGTGAGGATTAAACAATAGCCAGCTATATAAGCTGGACTGGTGCGTCGAGGGAAACAAATATACAGATAATTGAAATCTACCTTTTTTGACATATTAAGGGCTTATTCCCGCCTGCGCGGGTGCTAACCCCGTGCATCGACGATGTCGATGGCTCCCTCCCCGGACGACCAAATGGAGGTCGAATCGACTCCCAAGGCTCTCCCTCGACCCAAACAATATCCAGAGCTCTCGACCGGTCCCTTTGTGGTTTTCTTTCGGCCCAAAACAAAATCGCTGAATCTATTACAGATTTCAAAAGACCTGACGGAACGGTTCTCGGCTGTTCCCCAAAATAAGAAAGGTCCGCTCAGACATGGTCAGGGTCGTGTTGACTAATTCATAGCAGGCAAACGATATTGCTTGCTGCGAGCACTTTACGAAGGACTATTATATGTATATTCCAGCTGTAAAAGTACAGTCTGAAGGCGTTGTCACCGATAAGGGTTTGGCATGCAAGGATCTACTGCAGTACTGGGTTGACCGTTTTAGAGACCGCTTACTTCAGCCAGTGAAAATACTTGAGTGCAAGCGTTTGCACTTAGTAGTAGTTGCAACAACACACCAAGAGAGAAGTCTAGAAACTTCACAGTAGGTCACTAGATGGGCAAACTGCGAATACACAGTGAAGCTTAAATTTTTTAAGAGCGGCGTCAGTTCTTCGCTCGTGAATGTTTGTCACGTAGCTTCGCGAAGCTTACAAAGGTTTCTTGATGCATGAATAAAACATACTACCTATTTTTCACTGGATTTTTTGCCGACAGAGCGCGTTATGGGTAGTTTTGTGATACACTACAAGCAATTTGATCTACTGAAGTTCTTTGCGGCCCATTTTTTAGAATCCCAAGTAACAATTGTAACAATTGAAGCTATAAAACTTCCATAAAACTTCAATTGTTACTAGGGCGGTGCATTGTTGCAAATTAAAAAAAATAAATTATCAGCTGGTTTTAAAACGGTAGACGGTGGTTTTCCAAGCATTAATTATTTTGTGCCAATATGAAAATGAAATAAAACTGTATAATGAAAATTCTATGAAAACCGCGAGCCACTCGAGAAGAGCTTCGCAAACGAACCCATCCGCGTTTGGGAAGGATAAAATAAAGACGCAACAGATGTGCTTCTTCGTGGGTTGTTATAGCTTTGGATTGCGTGTGCCCGTAGCGACAGGTTGCCAGATATCATTTACGAAGCTAACAAAATGCATCACAACTGAAGAAAGCTTGCTTGTCAAGTGCGAACGAACGGTTCACGATGCGATTTTTCCCATGCTTGCATACAATTACGGCGTAAAAGCCAACTGTAAAAATTCTCTTTGGCCACACACAGTTCACAGCATTTAAAGAAAGAGAAAACCTTTCTCTTTTGTTGGAGAGTAACGGTTTATCTAGAGTTTCCGCTAAAAGTGAATTTTGACACTTGGCTTTAACGCCGTAATCATATGTTTGTCGAGATTTATCTTTCTTTTGAATTGGAAATGTTTCGTATGCAAATGTACGACCCACCCGAAATACATTCGAAAGTATTTTCGTACCTTATGCCAAATGGTACTTATACCACAGACTAACAGATATCAACGCTTTTTCTTGAAAAGGGCGATACTAGCAGTGACACCATTCAAAGAAAATCAACAGTGAATATTTCCAGACTTGGTTTTATTTCCTATTTAAGAACTATTGTGTTTTTTACATGCTAGATTGCATGATTCAGTGAACGAAACCCAAAACTTCATAAAGTATTTGAAATTATTAAAGTAAAATTTGTTTTTGCTATTGAAATTGACAAAATGATAGTATAGCCCCTTTGGCGATTGTTTACTTTTTCTGTCCCACCTATCAGCATTGAAGTATCGCCCTTACGTTTTTTTACAATAACTACCGTTTTACACCACCGATTTCGTCCGGGTTTTTTTCAATAGCGATCATTGTTACTATTTACAACTGTTATCAGCTTGATAATCCTAAAAAATACGAAAAAAAACAGTTTCGCCTCTAAACTGCTAGCAAAAAAAGTATCGCCCTGTTTGTTTGCATGGAGCGTGAAGGGCGAAACTTTAAATACACAAACAAAAATATAGTTTCGCCCGTTGTATTTTTTGCTGTAGTTTAAGAAAGCAATATCGTAGAATCTAAATTTTTGGGTTAATTTGTTGCGTTTCAAAGCCCTCATTCGCGTGTATGAATAAAGTCTTATGTTTACATTTGTAAGTATCGCACAACCTTTTCACAAAAAAGGTTGATATAATACTCGACAACAATTCTTCGCCAATGTTAGTGGTCATTTTGAATATATTTTTAGTTGGGATAGTAATCGCATTTACGATTATAATCCATATATGGCGCCACTGATATATGCGTAAATATACGGGATAGACCACTAGAAAAAAAGTTCCTGTGTCTGAGGGATAACTAATTTGTAAATGAGTGGTTGGAACCGTGTATAGTGTTTGGCGGATCGATATTTTAAGGAATTAATCATAGTGTTATGTCTGTTCGTCTGTGCGTATGCTACACGACTGTTAGGTCAAATGGCCAACTACTATATAATGTCTTATGCCAGACGATGTTGTGCCAAAAGACTTTATGCAGAACAGGATAGTCTTGCTCAAATGTTGGGAAAATTCTTCAAGTATAAACTGGCAGACGTAAAGATCACAAGTTTGCGAGCAAGAGTCATTTGGCATGAAAATTCAATGAATTGCTCATGTTTGAAAGAAGGAATCAATTCCTATGTTTGAGTGAATCGGGTAAGCGAATGGATAACTGGCTTACTTGCGAGGAGCCACCGCTTTCGGCAGCTCATACTCAGCAGCCTAACACCACATCACTTCAATTACTTCGATAATGCACAAAGTTTTGGTCACACCATGCTGAGAGCAAGAGTGGGTTAAAAATTCGCTGCGAGCAAAAGCGGTATACGTTTTATTTAGAGCAAAATTGGTTTAAGTACCAGTCAGAGCAGAAATGGGATAAAAAAACCTTAGCGCAAAAGTGGGTTAAAAAGATATACCACTTTTGCCCTGAGAGGATATATATTCCATTTTTATTCTAAGAATGTTTTCATAAATGATTTATCACCAATCAGGGAAAACCATCATCAATATGGGTATCATTTGAAAGGAGGTGGTTAGTAGATATGGGAAATCGATAATTACGCCATTTTGAATTCCAAGATGGCGACTTCCGGTTACCACAAAATAGTGAGAACCACCATCAATATGGGTGTCATTTGAAAGGGGATGGTGAACAGACACCGAAAATTGACCACCACCGCCATTTTGAAATCCAAGATGGCGACTTCCGGTTACCACAAAATAGTGAGAACCACCATCAATATGGGTGTCATTTGAAAGGAGATGGTGAGCAGACACCGAAAATTGACCACCACCGCCATTTTGAAATCCAAGATGGCGACTTCCGGTTACCACAAAATAGTGAGAACCACCATCAATATGGGTGTCATTTGAAAGGGGATGGTGAGCAGACACCGAAAATTGACCACCACCGCCATTTTGAAATCCAAGATGGCGACTTCCGGTTACCACAAAATAATGAGAACCACCATCAATATGGGTGCAATTTGAAAGGGGATGGTGAGCAGACACCAAAAATTGTCCATTACCGCCATTCTGAAATCCAAGATGGCGACTTCCGGTTACCACAAAATAGTGAGAACCACTATCAATATGGGTGTCATTTGAAAGGAGATAGTGAGCAGACACCGAAAATTGACCATTACCGCCATTTTGAAATCCAAGATGGCAACTTCCGGTTACCACAAGATAATGAGAACCACCATCAATATGGGTGTCATTTGAAAGGGGATGGTGAGCAGACACCGAAAATTGACCACCACCGCTATTTTGAAATCCAAGATGGCGACTTCCGGTTACCACAAAATAGTGAGAACCACCATCAATATGGGTGTCATTTGAAAGGGGATGGTGAGCAGACACCGAAAATTGACCACCACCGCCATTTTGAAATCCAAGATGGCGACTTCCGGTTACCACAAAATAATGAGAACCACCATCAATATGGGTGTCATTTGAAAGGGGATGGTGAGCAGACACCGAAAATTGACCACCACCGCCATTTTGAAATCCAAGATGGCGACTTCCGGTTACCACAAAATAGTGAGAACCACTATCAATATGGGTGTCATTTGAAAGGAGATAGTGAGCAGACACCGAAAATTGACCACTACCGCCATTTTGAATTCCAAGATGGCGACTTCCGGTTACCACAAAATGAGAACCACCATCAATATGGGTGTCATTTGAAAGGGGATGGTGAGCAGACACCGAAAATTGACCACCACCGCCATTTTGAAATCCAAGATGGCGACTTCCGGTTACCACAAAATAGTGAGAACCACCATCAATATGGGTGTCATTTGAAAGGGGATGGTGAGCAGACACCGAAAATTGACCACCACCGCCATTTTGAAATCCAAGATGGCGACTTCCGGTTACCACAAAATAGTGAGAACCACTATCAATATGGGTGTCATTTGAAAGGAGATAGTGAGCAGACACCGAAAATTGACCATTACCGCCATTTTGAAATCCAAGATGGCGACTTCCGGTTACCACAAAATAATGAGAACCACCATCAATATGGGTGTCATTTGAAAGGGGATGGTGAGCAGACATCGAAAATTGACCTTCACCGCCATTTTGAAATCCAATATGGCGACTTCCGGTTACCACAATATAGTGAGAACCACCATCAATATGGGTGTCATTTGAAAAGGGGTGTCAGTAGATATCGGAAATTGATTATTACGTAATTTTGAAATCCATGATGGCGACTTTCAGTTACCACAAAATAGTGAGAACCACCATCAATATGGGTGTCATTTAAAAAGGGTCAGTAGACATCGGAAATCGATTGTTACGCCATTTTGAAATCCAAGATGGCGACTTCCGGTAACCACAAAATAGAGAGAACCATCATCAATATGGGTATATTTTGAAATTACGTCATTTTGAAATCCAAGATGGCGATTTCCGTTTACCACAAAATAGTGAGAACTAGACCTGTGCGTCGCCGCGCCACGCCACCGCCGCCGGTAATTTTTAACGTACGCCGACGCCGAACGATAGATCGGCGGTGCGCCGCCGATGCATTTTTCCCGCGCCGACAATTCGCGAGCTCTAAAATTATTGGCTCATAACTTTATCCACAAATCTACGAACATTGTCTATGGACCGAATATACGACGTTAACTGATTCATGATTTATCACATCTTGATCATTATTTGCTATTAGTGGTCGTCAATTGGATTACAAAATTAAAATAATCTTGATATTTTCTCGAAAACCATTACACGACACTCGCTATATAATTCAAAGATCCATTCTTGCTTCGTCAACTGGTTATGATTGTGAGCATATAAGTTTCAATTCACCATTCGTGTGCGTGAAATGGTCCACAAATTAAAAAAAAAACTTCCACTTTCAAGATATATGTGCCTGAAATTTACGATTATGTACCTGATCCTAATCCTTGCACCTAATCAATTTCACTAGAACGCAGTGTATTACTCATTGATTTTTAACCGATCCTTAATTCCTAATATGCTACACACGATTCACCAGTCGAGCTCGTGAAACTGTTCATGATGTAATTCATGAAGTAATTAATTTTCCACATAATTTTATTATACTTACGTAAAAAAATACAAGGAACTCAGACTATTATTCATGGATTATTCGCTCTGCTTTTTGGTTTTGAAATTTTTATGTGAGCTATTGTGTACAACTGCTAGCAACCAGTCTCATAGGCACGAGCATTAGATACAAAGACATTACTAGGACCTGTAACCCTGTTATTCCTTTGTTAAAATTCAGAGAAATGTTCGGAATTAAATGAAACTGCGCTGAGCAAAATACATCGCCTAACCACAATTCATGTCCGTGAAATAATTTAGAAAACTATAAGACACGTGACTCTGTGTAAAAAATCCAACGGTAAGCTCATGACTAAAATATCACGATAACACGACGAGAATTTACGAAAATCCTTGCACGTCGTTCAATTCTTGACTGTTTTAGTCAATAAAGTTAATAAAAATCAATGTTTCATCGAGTTATGAATTAGAATCATAAAAATATTAAACATATTCAGACACAACCACCTACTAAACATTTGAGTATAATGTCATCTTTTTTTTGCGTGAACTAGTTTTGTGAAAACTTAAAAATTATTTTCAATGCGTGGTTTATTTATAATTGATTGAATCGTTACCTATTTTAAAAAAAAATTCTCGAAAAATAGTTGAGCAAAGTGATCTTGACTTTTCGCGACGCTGGTGCACAGATGTGGCGATGCAGAGGGTAAGATTTCTAGTCTCATAAATTATGCATCGTATGATCTAGCCCCACTCAAGAAAGATTTTCAGTGATTTGCACCAGCTCGGTATCACAGACAAATAAGACGTAACACGAGATGAATTTTCATCACTCGTAGAAAAAAAAGGTCGATTTCAATTACAAATCGGTGGCGTTAGTGAAGAGATTTTGACACAGAGCTAAATGCGTTACTTAGTTTCCGCACCCACCCGAAAACGTTACGGTCTTTTTAATCTAGTGTAAACCAAAACAAACAATATGGGCCGGAAATGTGAAATTCATTCTTGTCGAAGTGCCCAAGGTGGGAGTTGTTCACAACCATTTCTTAAGTTACAACACGATGCCAATCGGTGACTAAGCACATAACAGTATGTTAGTAATTTAATTGATTCGGTGTATCGAATGTATGCAATGGATTAGAATTTGTTGGTCCCCGGAACTGCTGGAGAAATTGCCGGGGTGCAGGTGCTACGAAAACTAGAGATACGCTCAGGCCATTTTCAATCAGACTTGTTTAGTGATCAGTTTCAACCTAACAGGAGCTAACACGTCAAGTCGTGGATTGATTATGTTTGATAGTAACTGTATATTTAGGTTTCGTCAGGCTGTAGAACTGTATGATTGCAGCACATCGAGCATACTTTGCACTCAAGATAAAAGCAGATCGTACGTTGTAAGAAAATGTAGTACCAGGGAATCGTATTCCTTATCATTGTGGCGATTTTGTACTTACAAGAAGTAAAAGTAAACACCAGCCTGGAAAATGAAGTAATGTGTCTACCTTGAAAGGTGTCCTTACACGATCATTAAAAGTGACATTTCTGCGCAGTAATACCAATAATAACGCCTCGTGTTAGGGTACCTGATATCTGCGGGATTCTAAAAGAGCGATGGTAAACAACCCAGGGACAACTTGACAGATAGTGCTTGTTTCATATATGCACCACCGATTTGATGGTGGCGCTAGTATGCCTTCTCTGTATGAGTACCACGAACAACGAAACGAAAAAGTTTCAAGAGAAAAGCGTGTTTCGTTACGTGTGTTATGAACGCCGTCAATGCGGCTAGAACAACATTTAGAAAAAGCTTATTCCAAAATGTGAATAAAGAAAACTATTATTAGAGAATAAATTTATCCCTAACTGAAAACCATCAGCAAAGTTACATAAATCTTATTAATATTTAGCTGGAAGTCTGTTTTTAACAACCGGCTCTCTTCCTTCCTAAACATGTTTTGGATTTCTTGTTGTGTGAAGTTTGAAATCGTTAAATCATTGGTGCTTTTTATCTCGAGAATTGTAAATGAAAAACATTTTGGCCAATGAAAGTACATCACCACCAAGCTTAACAATTCTCGAGTACTTTTTCAAATGGACGTAAGTAACAATGAGAGATTCTCTTTGAGGTCTTTCTCTTCTGTTCATTACTCAGCCATTTCAACATTTACTACTCTACTCTTTGCATAATATTGTAGTAAAAACCGTCGGCTTTCGATATGTACTGGAAAATTAGTACAAAGTGTTGTAATGACGTCGTAATAAACGAAAGAGAAAGTAAACAAAGAGAGGCTCTCAATGTTACTTACGTCCATTTGAAAAAGTACTCAAGAATTCGTTTTGAATAGAATTTGTGTTTTTTATTCAGAATTCTAGCAGCAAAAAAATCACCATATCACTCCCAAAATTTGCTTATGAATTCAATATATTGGAGCTGTCAATTGTCCCCGGGCTTACGGTAAAGATGACTAAATAGAAACAAAAAACAATGAAACGACAACAACAATTAATTTCCTCAAACAAAACAATTTTTTTTTACCGTTGCTTAATTTCCCAAATATAGAACAATAAATAATTATTATGGGTCATTGAAATACAGTCGTTACTCTGCACTCTTCAAATTTGTCCATTGCAATCATTATTTCATGCGAAGTCGTAGTATACGACATCGACAACTTTTCTATTTCGTTCTTCAAATTTTACAACTGTAAAAATAGTTCCACCTTTCATTTATTATCTTGCATTTGGCAAGCAGGTTGGGCACTATTGGAGCTTCAGTTGAAAAAAAAAATTGATATGGTTGCGAGAATTACATTTTGTGCAATGTGTTCAACAGATGTCGCTAGTACATCGTGGGCGATGATTTTTTTAGATTTTCTTTAAGCTGTAACGTAAGCTGTAATGTATGAAGTCTGTTACAATAGAAACCGAAAATTTGGGAAAGGAATTGTACAGTCAAGAATTTTTTTTAGTTACATAGGCGTCAATATTCGTCACGCCGACACACGCCGGCGCGCCACCGCCGGTAGGGTCCAACGGCGTGACGCCGCCGCCGCCGGCCAAAAATGTCGCTTACGCCGCCGCCGATAAAAAATGCATCAGCGCACACCTCTAGTGAGAACTACCATCAATATAGGTGTCATTTGAAAGGGGTGGTCAGTAGACATCGGAAATCGACAATTAGGCTATTTTGAAATCCAATATGGTCACTTCCGGTTACCAGAAAATAGTGAGAACCATCATAAACATGGGTAACGTTTGAAAGGGGGTGTTCAGTAGTAGCCGTTTTAGATCCGATTTTCTTTCACTGCAAACATTATTTTGCAACAACACGGTTTTATGCCTAAATGATCGACAACGACCAACCTGCTCTCGTTTACAACATATGTACTCGATGGATTTACTGACGGATTGCGAACCGATGCTATTCACATGGATCGGTTCGGCCTTCGACAAAATCAACCATGATGTCGCAATAGCGAAGCTGGACAAACTCGGTATTCATGGACAACTTCTGCGTTGGTTCCTCGATGGAAGGCAATTCCAAATCAGCATTAAGGACTGCCTATCTGCACCATTCTTCACTACATCCGGCATCTCAATAGATAGCTATCTCGGTCCATTAATTTTCCTCCTCTACTTTAATAACATCAATATTAAATTACAAGGACCCCACCTTTCTTTCGCCCATGATATGAAATTTTTTCGGCAAATACGGGATAAAACCGATTCCGAGTTTCTTCAGAGTGAACTGGAGAGCTTTAGTACGTGGTGTGACCTAAACAGAATGGTTTTACATCCGAGTAAATGCTCAATCGTTACGTTCACTCGGAAACGCTATCCGATTCAGTTTAACTACTATTTATTCGACTCGAGCATTCCAAGACACTCTCACGTCAAGGGTGGTGGAGTCATCATGGATGCAGCACCACACACTTCATACTTCGTGGATGAGACATTAAGACAAGAAAGATAAAACAACCCAATGCAAGAGCATGGGAGGTATGAGCCTAGAAGCGACCGGGCCCACTATATGTTGGATACTGTCAACGTCTGTACATCAACATACGGATGCCACCCCCTGGATAAGAATGATCGACCCGCGCGAAATTAAAATTTTGTGATTTGTTTCTCGCATCAATAAAAATATTATATATGCAATTCCATATTAATTTTAGTGGTTTTAAAATAGGTTATATGAGGAAAAAAGCGAAAAAATGTTAATTTTCAATAAAATTGCTTTTGGTTCACTTCAATCCATTTTTGGGTTTATTAACATTCCTTGGATCTTCAAATTTTAAAGGTGTATGAAATGACACCCATACTGATGGTGGTTCTCACTATTTTGTGGTAACTGGAAGTCGCCATCTTGGAATTCAAAATGGCGGTAATGGTCAATTTCCGATATCTACTGACACCCCTTTTCAAATGACACCCATATTGATGGTGGTTCTCACTATTTTGTGGTAACCGGAAGTCGCCATCTTGGATTTCAAAATGGCGGTAATGATCAATATTCGGTGTCTGCTAACCACCTCCTTTCAAATGACACCCACATTGATGGTGGTTCTCACTATTTTATGGTAACCGGAAGTCGCCATCTTGGATTTTAAAATGGCGGTGATGGTGAATTTTTGGTGTTTGCTGACCATCCCCTATAAAATGACACCCATATTGATAGTGGTTCTCACTATATTATGGTAACCGGGAGTCGCCATTCAAAATGGCGGTAATGATCAATTTTCGGTGTCTGCTGATCATCCTCTTTCAAATGACACCCATATTGATGGTGGTTCTCACTATTTTGTGGTAACCGAAAGTCGCCATCTTGGATTTCAAAATGGCGGTGAAAGTCAATTTTCGATGTCTGCTCACCATTCCCTTTCAAATGACACCCATATTGATGGTGGTTCTCACTATTTTGTGGTAACCGGAAGTCGCCATCTTGAATTTCAAAATGGCGGTGAAAGTCAATTTTCGATGTCTGCTCACCATTCCCTTTCAAATGACACCCATATTGATGGTGGTTCTCATTATTTTGTGGTAACCGGAAGTCGCCATCTTGGAATTCAAGATGGCGGTAATGGTCAATTTTCGGTGTCTGCTGATCATACTCTTTCAAATGACACCCATATTGATGGTGGTTCTCACTATTTTGTGGTAACCGGAAGTCGCCATCTTAGATTGCAAAATGGCGGTGGTGGTCAATTTTCGGTGTCTGCTCACCATCCCCTTTCAAATGACACCCATATTGATGGTGGTTCTCACTATTTTGTGGTAACAGGAAGTCGCCATCTTGGATTTCAAAATGGCGGAAATGGTCAATTTTCGGTGTCTGCTGATCATACTCTTTCAAATGACACCCATATTGATGGTGGTTCTCACTATTTTGTGGTAACCGGAAGTCGCCATCTTGGATTTCAAAATGGCGGTAATGGTCAATTTTCGGTGTCTGCTGATCATCCTCTTTCAAATGACACCCATATTGATGGTGGTTCTCACTATTTTATGGTAACCGGAAGTCGCCATCTTGGAATTCAAAATGGCGGTAATGGTCAATTTTCGGTGTCTGCTGATCATACTCTTTCAAATGACACCCATATTGATGGTGGTTCTCTCTATTTTGTGGTAACCTGAAGTCGCCATCTTGGATTTCAAAATGGCGGAAATGGTCAATTTTCGGTGTCTGCTGATCATCCTCTTTCAAATGACACCCATATTGATGGTGGTTCTCACTATTTTATGGTAACCGGAAGTCGACATCTTGGATTTCAAAATGGCGGCAATCGTCAATTTCCGATGCCTATTGACCTATACGGATCCTATATTACACGATTTCTAAGGTATCAAAAAATTTAATAAAATTTCATTTCCCACAAGTCCGAATAAGAAAATTCTGATTCTTTTCTTAGCGCAAAAATGGTTTAATATTCTATACCAGTCTTGCCCTGAAAATTTTGTCGAACCATTTTTGCGCGAATTAATATTTGATCCACTTTTGCCTGAGGTGTGATGACTATACCATTTCTGATCTAACAGAATATTTTAACCCACTTTTGCTCTGAACAAAATTTTAACCCACTCTTACTCTCAGCCTCTCAATATAACCTAACTTACAAAACACTTTCATTTTTTTGAATCCTAGGAAGAGGCGCTACCGCTTACTATGATTGTTGCCAAATGTCTCTCAAAACACACCTGTATTAGATTCAGAAATTTGTTCTACATGTTTCCGGGACAATAGTTCTTTCTGTGGAAAACACTTCGGTGTTTTATTTTGTGTGGAATGGTTTTTGGGGAAAGTCGTAGAACCAAATCTTAATCGCAATATTCAACACAACATGCAAATGCAAATAATGTCATCCTAACTTCAGGTTTCAATGCAAATCATTTCAAATGTGCACGAATCGAAAGCGAAGAATGTCGTTTGATGGAAGTGGGAACGAATACAGTCTTGATTCGTTAGTTGGACCAACTGACAGACGTCAAAAACTATCCAAAGGAGACGTTAGTAGTGTAAATGCTTCTCTTCAAATCTTTAATTATTTTCAGTTTGATTGTCAAGGTGATTTTGACATGGGATTTTGACATTAAGATGCTTTTTAGTTAGACAATGGTCCAACTAGCGAAGGTCGAACTAAAAAGCGGTCCAGTTAAATAGTGACCATCCAGCGAATCACGACTGTATTACGTTAAAAAGATCAAATCAATACAAAAATAAAACTTTTCTGGGGAATGACTTTCTGGGAAATAATGCATTGTGGAGGATAGAATTCTGAGGAATGGTACATTCTGGGAAATGACTTTCTGGGGAATAGTATATTCTGGGGGATGATATTCTTGGTGGGTGGAATTCTAGGGAATAGCTTTCTGGGGAATGATTTTCGGGGGAATAGAATGCAATCATTGGGTCACACAGCCACCCATAATAGCAAAAAGACCCGCTGTGGAAAATGCGGTGAGAATTATGAGGTTGATTCGTGCAGTAAGAATGCTAAAATGTGCCCTTAATGTGCGGAGATTCTGCATTAAATCTCGGCATGAGCCGCGTACAAACTACGTGGTGATAAACTAAAACGTTCCCTTGCGGAACGTTCCGAGCGTTCTTTCGCAGAAATGTTAAAGAAAGCTACGCCTACATCCTCAACAAACCGCTATGCTCTCTTGCCCCCTAACGAGGGTGAGGCTGATGACCCACAAGAGGGAACATCTACTAGGGTGCCTAGAAGTTATAGGAAGAGGAGGAACATTTCCTCTCCTAAAGTTCCTTGTAAAGGCCAGAAGGTGTCCCTTGATGGTGCTCCGAAAGTGCCATCTATTTTAAGTGTTGCAACCAAACCGAAGCTCCTGGTCTCGGAGGATTAAACTCAGAGGAGTTCTCAGCACTTCCCGGAACATCAAAAACCCCAAGTGTTCCTCTGTTTCAGTTCGAGAATGATCGCGCGCTGAAATTATCAAACTCTCGGACATTGTGGACTGAATAATAAAAACTTTCAAAATAACTGATCCTATTAAAAGTCTGTTGTTAGCTCTTTTACCTACAGTAAGAACATTTTTAACCCTAGAACGTTGCACTGGGGTAAAAATGTACCCCACGCCTTCTTTGGAGCCATGTAAAGACGAGAATTCGGCATTTTCCGACCTGAGACCTTAACCAAAATTCAATTTAGAGTTTCTAGAGTAGGAAAAGGTGGTATAGCCAGTTTGCTTATAGCCTTCGTAGAAGCAGGTGTCAAAGTTGGCGTGGGGTATATTTGTACCCCAGTGCACAGTTGCCGTTAGTGTTTCGTCAGGTTTCGTGCTGTCAGTGGAAATGTGATTCGTGACAAAACCATTTTAAATACTGGTTGCTTTAATACGTAGGTAACAATTAGCATTATATAATCGTTTTTAATCATTTATTCAATTAATTTAATTTAATTTTGATGCGGAACAAAAACTCGTTCTCATTTTTGCTGATTTTTATTGTTGTATTGTTTATTTTTTATAGTTTTTCAAAGCAATGGCTCACAAGTATAATTTGCGCACAATTACTGCTGTAACAATAACGTTGCGTGTTACCAATGTATTACTGGCCAGAAATATTTTTTTCATTTCAATTTCACCCCATTTCGTGGTATTTTCCAAAACCCGATTTTTTAACTTTCACTTTTCCAAATAATTGCACTTTTTTAAAAATATCGAAATTCCATTTTATTGCGTTTCTAGACCATTCTTTTAACTTTTAGAATCATTTGATTTTTTTCAAATAGGTTGAAAATTCGCAAAGTTGTAGTATAATGTTTATGAAAAAAGTCAAAACCGCGATTTATTCAGTTTTTTCTTTGTTCAAGCCAACTTATGTATCATTGATTCAATAAATTCCGTGTTTTCACTTACACTGCTGTTTTCGCAATTAAAAAACTAAGAAAATGATGTATTATACATTTCCTTTGTTTGCAATTTTGCCTGCGAATATTGCGATTAAACGCGTGGGGTATATTTTTACCCAACGTTCTAGGGTTAAAGCAGTTAGCAGATGACTAACTCATCGAACGAGATCACGGATTTGATCGCTGTTCTACAGTGGAATTGCAGGAGTATCATCCCAAAAAATAGATTCTTTCAAATTCTTAATAAATAGCTTAAGACGCGATGCATTCGCTTTATGTGAAACTTGGTTAACTTCCGATATAAACCCAAACTTCCACGATTTAATTATTATTCGCTTGGATCGAGATACCCCTACGGAGGAGCACTTTTGGGGATGAAAATGTGTTATTCCTTCTACAGAATTAACCTTTCCTCGATACCAGGCATTGAAATTGTCGCTTATCAAGTAACAACCAAAGGCAAAGATCTTTGCATAGCTTCCATATATATTCCCCCCAACACCGCGATTGGGCACCGCCGGCTTCATAGAATCCCTGCCTGCACCGCGACTCGTTTTAGGAGACTTTAACTCTCACGGTGCGGAATGGGGTTGCCTTTATGATGATAACCGTTCTTCTTTAATTCACAATATTTGCGACAACTTCAATATGACAATTCTAAACACGGGTGAAATGACACGGATTCCTCCCCCACCAGCGCATTAGATTTATCCCTTTGCTCGACCTCGCTCCAGTTAGATTGCGCGTGGAAGGTAATCCCTGATCCCCACGGTAGCGACCATCTGCCGATCGTAGTCTCGATCACCAACAGCTCAAGACCATTGGAATCAATCAATATTTCGTATGACCTCACACGAAATATCGATTAAAAGAGCTATGCTGCCGCGATATCCGAGAACATTGTATTGTATTGTTTATTTTGGGTTTTAACTGTTAGGTCATTCGCCCCGAGAACATTGAATCTACCCAAAAACTGTCTCCGGAGGAAGAGTACAGCTTTTTGGCTGGTTTGATTCAAGCTCAGACTAAACCAGTACCCGGCGCGAACATACAAAAACGTTCTCCTAATCCGTGGTGGGACAAAGAGAGTTAATACATTTCCTGGAGCGGCCACCCACGCTAATCAGCAGTCAGCATATTCATCCTAGAACAGACCACACATGACGCAGCCGTTAACATAGACTATCCCACGATCAGAATTAGCAAAATAGATTTGCAACATGAATAACGCCGATCAGTCACAGATAGACTAAACACACATAGCCCTAAGATAGTCTTAGAATCAACAATATTTCATATCTTATAAATAGCCCAAAGTCAAAATTGTAATTCAGTTTGAGAATAAAAATGAACCAAGAAGGAGCCCTCAGCTCCCAAAAGATATATTTTTTCAGCTTCCCTAAAGGGAAAGTATTAACTAGAGTGCTCTGACGTGTACCGGGAGAAGGCCGCCGCGTATAAGACCTTCCGGGACGACGGGTTACCTGGTAGCTATCGACAATACGCGACGTTAGAAACGGGAATGAAGAGTTTGATGAAAGCCAAGAAACATACTTACTGGCGCCGGTTCGTTGACAGATTAATGAGAGAAATATCGATGAGCACTCTTTGGGGCACGGCCCGGCGTTTCCGAAACCGAAACAGTACCAACGAGAGCGTGGCATATTCAAACCGTTGGATATTCGATTTTGCTAAGAAGGTTTGTCCGGATTCCGCCCCGGCACTGAAGATCTACCGCACCGCGTCCCCTCACGATAACCTGTGAATAATGGCCGGCTAGCCCAGTAACAAGACCCTCTATAGCTTCACAGGGTCGGCAACCGCGTAAGGAAACTCACCTGAACACTCTAACCACGGTTTGGTCTGAACCTGAAAACAATTTCAAAGGCGCACGCAAGAAATGTGGGAAACAGAAAAGTCCAATAACCAATTTAATTTAAATGAAACTAATTTTTATTGAAAAAACGAGAAATGAGGAAAAAACTTTTATTCAACTCACTGGTCACTGCGTTAATTCGTCGTTGATGGCTGCTTCCACGTGCTGCTGCTGCTGATGCTGTCCGCGTGTTCCGATGGCCACCGGTTATCGTCGCTGTCTTACCGCTTTAATTTGCTCGTCCAGTTCTTCCGCCGGGAACTTTCTCCAGCCTTCTGTTGGCTTCACTCGGGTTAGCGTGGTCGTATATTAACGAACGACCGTTCGACACTTCTGAGCCACTGCCACTTTTCTTTGGAATAATCTGGCCTTAAATGTGGCTGACGAGAGGTCCAGATTTTCCAGCACCGAGAGTCACTTTATGCACTCAAAAGGTGGTATACAATTTTACACTTCAAACTTACGGCGGATTACTGTGCCTATTTACAAAGTTCCGGGAATTGTAACGACTTCCGGAAACATATATAAGATAATTTTATCTTTATAAAAACTGTCGAATAACTGTTGATAAAAATCACTGTGTGGCTGTCACGGACTCAGGAAATAAGAGACTCCAACCATGTGGTACAGGAGCTTATATAGCCTGAGGGATTCACTCGGGTGGTTTCCCTTCGGGTGCTGGCGCAAAGGTATAGCCTTCATTCGTCTGCAAACGGTGGCTCGGCAGAACATGCGATCATCTTCCCGCCCGATCATCAGGCGTGATGCGTAGCTTCGTTTGCGGATACAACCAGCGAGTCGCCTAGCATCCCTATTCTTGCACTGCTTCGAATTTCGAAGGGATTAATTCACCAAGCTAGCTCCTGATTGGCTGTCCATACTAGTAAATGGCCCCACTTGACGACACATCAAATATTTTTGTCGCTCTGCTCATTTATGAGAGTTTGGGTTTTTTTTCTCACATGGGCATGGTGGCAAACCACTAATATGGACATATTTTACTTGTGAATGCATGAGTGGTCTCACTTGACGGTACAACGGCTCTTTTTACCGTTCTGTCTGAGTTTTGAATTGTTTTTTTTTTTCAAAAACGACGTTGTGACGACCCACATATTTACGAGTATTTAATTGAAATTTCAAAATATATTGTTTGGACTCTTATTACATTTAATTATACCATTATATTTATATAAAAAGAACTTTTTCTTGCGTGTATTTTACATTTAACGACAATGTTTTTAAATAATTTTTATAGCAAAACTGACACCCAGTCATTGCTTTAAGGTGGAACATTGTCGAAGGTTACAAACGCGAACGAAACACCTTTTTCGATGGTGGAGTTCTCACATGCTCTCTTGTCATGTAACAATAAAGCTTCAGGGCCAGACAGAATCAAACTCAACTTGTTGAAGAATCTTCCAGACTCTGCCAAGAGACACTTGTTGAACTTATTTAATAAGTTTCCTGAGGCTAACATTGTCCCACACGATTGTAAACAAGTGAAGGTCATCGCCAACCAAAAACCAGGAAAACCAGCCTCCGACCACAATTCGTATCGACCGATCGCAATGCTGTCCTGTATTCGGAAGTTATCGAGAAAATGATCCTATCCTGCCTCGACAATTAGGTTGAAGCTAATGGCTTACTATCAGATACACAATTTGGCTTTCGCAAAGGCAAAGGGACGAACTTAGCCTCGGCTGCAACACAGGATTGTCTTGCGCTGCTCTCAACCGAAATTCAAATGGTCTATGCTAGCAAAGAGCAAATGGCATCAGTGTTCGTAGATATAAAGGGGACTTTAGAATCAGTTTCTATCAACATTCTTTCAGAGAAGCTGCACCAGCATGGTCTTTCAGCGACTTTAAACAACTTTTTACTAAACTTGTTGTCGGAAAAGCACATGCATTTTTCGCATGGTGACTTATCAACATCACGATTTAGTTACATGGAGCTTCCCCAGGGCTCATGTCTAAGCCCTCTGTTATACAATTTCTATGTCAATGACATTGATGAATAACTTGACAATTCCTGCACGTTAAGGCAACTTGCAGACGATGGTGTGGTTTCTGTAACGAAACCCAAAGCTACAATAACTTAATAACCCTGATCTACAAGGACCATTACAGAATACCTTGGACAATTTGTCTGCTTGAGCTATTAAGCTTCTGTTCGGTTTTTTTTGTAAAATTTTCGTTATTTGTTAAACAATAAACAAAAATATATATTTCGAAAATTGTATCATGAAAGACACATAAAAACACAATTTCAAACAGAAAAGTTTTGTTTTTTTCTTTTGACTAGTATGTATTCAGGCGCATAGTTTTTGTTGAGTTCCATTGCTTCTCATATTATAAAATCGAAAAAGATAGAAATTTTTAAAAACTTTCTTTTTGCCTCGGAATCTGAGAAGTACTCTTGCCGTTTTTTAGTTGAATGACGAGTCTTTTAGGTAATTGTAACGGGTAAGTTATATTATGAACGACCTGTCACAGAAAAATCAAGCGAACGTGCTTGCTATCTGTGTAGTTTTTGACAGTACATATGTGTCGTGCATTAAATTTGTAGTTCTTTTATTGACAATGCTTAAAGCAGAACAAATCAATCTGGATTAAGCGAATATTAACTAATACAATTATTACATTCTCAGGATAGTGAAGCTTGCAGAGCATTGGTTCGAGTATATTTCACTAGAAAACAGAGCCCCATCTGCTACTTAAAAAACAGGCAAAGGTATCTATGTGGAAAGCCTCGGGCATGCATTCTTGTAAATATTGCTGTGGTTGGGATTCTTAAAAGCTTGGAAAAGAGTGCAAGGTTGGATCAAACTACCCAATAAACATAAAAAATCACACTAATTACTAAAATAAACTTTTCTTTTAAAAAAATCAGTTGATCAGAAACGCCCACAAAAAAAATAATTTGCCCACAAAAAAAATAATGAAAACCTGAGAAATGTTTGCAACTTCCATATTGAAAAAAATAAATATATTTCAAACTTACCGGACTTCCATCACGTACGATAGCGCTTTTAAGTACGTTATTAGCATTATCGATATTGTTTATCACATCAAGTGTTGATGTAGTTTTTGTTGTTCTAGCTGTACTTGTAACGGTAGAAGTACTAACAGTTGTCAAAATCTTTCTACTCGAGGGCGGATTAGCTAGACGTAACGGAGGCTGCTCACTGGCTGGAACAACATCCGGAAACTGGTAATAATGTCGAGTCTTCTCATGATCCCTGTTCAAATATGTGAGCTCGGAAGCATCGGATTCGCTACCGGTTGGAGACATCAGCATTAGTGGATGATTGCTTACTGGTGTTAGGCCTCTGCTTCCAGAAGCTCGATTCTCGCTCTTTATGCCAAGCATGTCTTCCCGTAATAGGTCTCCGTTACGATTATCAGGACAACTATTCAGCAAATCTTGCTGTTGATAGTTACAAGTCTTAGCCTCGGCTGCAACACATTCATTGCCGTCATGAACGGTCACGTTTTTCTGACTATTGCTTTCTTCGACGTCGGGTGAATAACCGGGAGGAGAATCTTGGGAAATCGTCGTCTCAGATATATCCATTTTATTGTCCGACAATGGACTCTCCTCTAGGTTTTGACTAACGCAAAAACATAAATATTAATAGAATTATCTTACCCACAATTGCAGCACTGATGATCTCACATCTCATGCATTAATTCAAGGACAAGGATATAGAACTGAATCTAAACATTATAACATGTTGTATATCCTCATCGTTGTGAATAATTGCAAAATCAAACTTACCTCATCTATAAATGAGAGCTATTTCGTTAATTTTGTAATTTGTTTTCTATAGTTTACAGAATTTTTTCGTCGGCATTTATTGCAAACCAGAAACCGTGTTAAGAACTTGCTTCGTCAAATTCTGGCAACAAATACCGCTAGTACATAATATTATGTCTACGATACTATTGGAATATAATAATTTGCGGAACAATATAGTTGATCAACAAACATTTACAATCTAGTTTGTCCATTGGAATCTTGCCCGTTTATATTTTCGATATTTTTCAACTCGCTGACAGCAACTTTTCCTTATATACTCATTGGATTTATTGTATATAACGTTTGTATACGTAGAATGGAAGGAATAAGCAGTAAATAAGAACTAAAATAAAGGAAACGACGGAATGTCAGTAGATGACGAACACATCAACCACATTTCAAGCTGCTTCTGAGTAAATATAAAATTATTGAGACACTAACCGAAATGTACACGGATAAAAATCCAAACGTTAATTCCATTTGCCTCAAACTACAGACACTTTATACAACAGACTTGCGGAGAGAAAAACAGTAAAACCTTAGACAAGACGAGACAACTGGCTTCTTATTTTTGGTTTTCTTGCTTTTTTGTGCCCTGCGCTGAATAATTGATGACAGTTGACTGTATGCGGCTAGCGATGTTGGCAGTACAGCCAATTTATTTTTCATATTTAGATATGTTGCTATAATACAAAATGTCCGTTTCATTAACAAACATTTCGCCATATCAAACACTACATTTTTCTAGCAAATCTGGCCAGTATATCATATCAGACCCCACGAACAAAACTAACAATCATAAATCTATTCGACTCACCCTTCCGCCATCTTGCCATGTGAACTAGAGCACTCTAGTTAGAGTGTAGCCAAGAGGCCATGACGTATCCAAACGAACATGGAATTTGACGTATACACAATAAAAATACGTCAAAGTTCATGTTCGTTTGGATACGTCATGGCCTCTTGGCCACACTCTAACTAGAGCGCTCTAATGTGAACGACTCGTTACAGAACACTCTGCAGACTACACACTTTTTATTTAAGGAGTTCAAAAGCAGAAATTCGCATGTCTTTTAATTTTTCTTCAAGAAATTTTCAAATAGTGCTTGATTTTTCGCCTATTCCAGGTGAAGGTCCCCGTAATAGATTTACATGTCGTTTTCGATTGAGAACTTAGACACTAACTCACGTTAGTTACTGCAAACGCAGAATCACTGGATGATGACTCGGCATCTATATATTTTATTTTTTATACATAGGTCAGTGACATACTAACATACACGAGAATAGTTAATTTGAATATTGCAAATACGCTAACAGGCTAACGTCACAAATACACATATAAATACAAAAGTTCTTCAAAAAGTGTTCGATCGGAAAGAAACTAATATATGAATGGTAAACAAATGATTAATATGTCGAGTCTTTGTTCAAATATTCAGCGTTATTTAATATATTAAATATTTACGATACAGAATTGACGAATTCAAATTATTTTATTAGGCAACATGATGATCATGATGCCAACACTGCGAAATGGGCCCTGTGGTAACGAAAACAGTATCCCATTAGTCAAATTCGAAGACGTCATTTTGGCTCCACGCTGGCTCCAGAAATCACTTACTAGTTGTCTTGTCTTGTCTTAGAGTAAAACTAGCTACCATGAATGTAAACCGGCATTACGGAAGCTCCCATAATGTTCGTCCGCATTTTTTGACAGCTTTGCATGGGCTTCCTCTTGTACTTCCCCCCTTAAAACCCTCATGCTCGTTTGGCTGCACTTTTTGACAGTCCGTTTGGCTGCAATTTTTGACACTTCGCTAATCTGTGTATAAAATGTCTGTAACTCAAACCACTTAAAATTCATTTGAAGAAGAAATGCTAATGTTATCATGAGCACACATACCTTCTATGTGTCAACTGTATAAACTATGTATGCGCACACATAAGTTATATGTGCGCATTGTTATAGAATCAGGTTTCATGTAGCTTAGTTATGAAATGTGAATGTAAGATTAATATTTCTAGTCAATGCAAAATGTCTTACCGTAATCCACTGTTAGTGGTAGCATCTCAGCGTCGAATCGCATACAGTACGGATCAACTCCATCCACAATTGTATTTTTTGACATTAAAAATGTCTTACTCCACTATCTATGGCTAGGTGTCATTCTAAAATCTAAACTATCTCCCATGTAACGAAACTATGTAAGGTTTGCACGCTTATAACTCCGATATTACTAGATGGATTTTAATCATTCATGCACCAACCGATTCAGAAACACCTAACTTAAATATTGGTAATAATTTAATATCTCCCCAATAAAAGTAGACTTTTGGAAATTGGTAAAATTAAAAAGTTCACGAAAAACGGGAAAATTACCATTCGTGAGGCAGATTTCTCAGACACAGCCGTCAGAAAAGGGCAGCTTAGTTGCTCAATGAAACACGAAAAGTCATAAATAAAAGCAACGCATGTCCGTTTAAATCAGTTGTTGCTCTTATCCCATACGAGCAACATTGTCTCCGGGCGATGCAATAAGCGCTATCGATTTTCGGCAACGTTGGCATTTGCACACACTCGCACCTAAGTGACTAAACCATATACGGTTAGTTTATAAATTGACTTATCCAGCTGCGGTTGTATTTTGCCGTTTTGACGTTTGAATTGGGAGGAAAACAAATCATTTACACAGAGAATTGGGAGGAAAACAAACCGCTTCTGGGCTTAAGGGGAGGGCGGTAGTATAAAAATGCGAGATCTCAGTGTGCGTATTTTAAACGTCAGATATCTCAATAGAGGTGACGCGTACCCAGTGATGCCACAAGTACAGATTTATCTAGAAAGGTACAGATTTTTGAAGCATTTTTGGTACAGATTCTGTACGGTACAGATTACAGATTTTTGTAAAAAGTACAGATTGGTACAGATTTTTTTACATGACAGCAAGGTAAAATTATTTAACCATGCGATGCATCTCAGTAAACAGCAGGTAAACGTTGAGTTTGAAAAATCTAAAGTGCAGCTGGTACTGATTGAGCTTGAACTGAAGCTGATATTAGAATGCGATATGCGAGAAACCTGCCTCCAGCAAATCAAAGGGATGATGTCTAAGTGCGAATCTTCTCGGAGTGCATTCGTTTACTCTGACCTGCTCCATTTGAATACCTGCAAGCAGGTTACTCGCATCCTATTGATATTATCAGTCCCATTTCAGCTTCTTGCCACCACTCTGTTGACCACCTTTGGTGCCAAACAAAGTGGCAGCGAGAATTTGAGCTGGAGCCAAGTTTGAAGATTTGTCTTGACATTTGAAATGCGTGTTTTTCATTTCGTTGACTTGATTTTTTCTCATATCTCTGACTGATTTCTGGCAGAATTCTGGCTCAAAAGCAATAACCGATTCAGAATCCTGGCCGTTGAAGATAAATGAAGACATTTTTTATGAAATGTGAAGACATTTGAAATATATACCTGACATTCCTGGCTGGAGCTGATATTGACATTACCCAGTCAAACTCATCCGAAATTCTAAATTGTTTCTTGCGGAATTCCATCTCAAATAAAACAACCGATTCAGAATGTCTGGTTTGATTTCTCCGAATGAAAAATATGTATAAGAAAAATGATTTTTTTAAAACAACCTTGTTATTGTTTGTGTACAGAATCCGGCACAGATTTTTCTATAGAAGAGTACAGATGGAAAAGATTTTTCAACTCCCGGTACAGATTTAATTGTAGCAACACTGCGCGTACCCGTTTGAATCAGTTTTTGTTCTTATGTCGAACGGGTAAGATCATGACTGTAGCGTCTGGGCACTACAATAAGCGGTAGACGCTATGCATTTTCGGCAGCGGTGGCCGTGTGCGGATTTTTCGGGTACCAGCACAGTGTCACAGAATGATTTGCAAAGTGGGTGGGTGGGGTGGTTTGGATTTAATTCAATACGGCAGGATGCGACTTATGTGTGCTGCTTGAGTGTTGCGTTGAAAAACATTATTTATTTTTATGCATGCGTGTGCGTTATAACTTGTTAATTTATGTTTACGGCGCTTTGTAGCTGCGTAGGGTAAAGAGCCTATTGGCTTTCATATGTTTCATATTTCGGTTATATGTTTTTTATCATATTATTTTATTTTTTTTATTTTATCTGACAACGTGCTTCTGTAGTTATTGCACTGTTCAGCAGCGTAGTATTTTATATAGGAGAGTACACTCAGGTTTTGACGCGTTTTTTGCGCAGTATTTTTTACGCGGATTTTGAAATTTATGCGGTTTTCATTTACGCGTTTTTTGAAATTTACGCGGTTTTCATTTACGCGGCTAGTATCCCCTGCGTAAAAAAACCTGAGTGTAATTGCATCGGAAACAATCACATTCCCAGCAGAACTTTTTGTTTTCTAATTTCAAACACTTTTGTTTCGTACCACACAAAACGGAATATTTTAAAACAGAACTTGCCGTCCCAGCAGCAGTTTAAGCGGGTGTTCTTTTTCGATTAAAATTCAAGCCATGTCTTAAGCGTTACTGGACTTAAAATTGTTTTTCCAGTTTATGCAGTCAGAGTATCTGTCCTGCCCCATGTATTTAAAACACAGTTTTAATCGCGTTTTAAAGTGTACAACAAATAGAACGGTTGGGTATACCAATTTAAATTTTAAAATAAATCTGTTTTAAATTATGAAACAAACCGCTGTTATTATATTATGTCAGTCCTATTACCACATAAAACACCTATATAAAACAAAACTGGCTCACTGGCATCACTGTTTGCTATATTACGGTCGTCAGTAGAGCTGATAGTTTTTTTTTTGATTTTTTAGTGTTTTACACTCGCGATCATTTTTATTCTCGTTTTATCTGTATATCGTTTTATTCGGTAGTACGTGTGCATTGAAATTTCGTGACTTCAAGCACGATTATATCTGCCGTTGTGATTCGTGAAAGTGATTGTTTTTGGTTGAGATTTTTGTTTTCACTTGTCATTATCACTGCACAGACGTTACGCTCAATTTTTTCGCCAAAAGCGACATCTGCTGGTGGGTAGTTGAGTTGTCACACGTTGCGTGCAAGTTTGCTTCCATTGACGCACGTTACGTCTCCTGCGCATATTGCATACCCGCTAGGCGTTATTTCTACATCAAAGCATGGCTTGTAACAACTGCTCGAAAGTGGTTAATGATTCTGATCGAATCACATGTCGTGGATACTGCGGAAATTCGTTCCACATGATATGCGTCAAGATGGATTATGATGTTCGTGACGTCCTGGGAACCCACCCACGGAATTTATTCTGGATGTGTAATGGCTGTGCTGATTTATTCTCGAATGATAATTTCCGTAGAATGGCTTCGCGTTGTTGCGATATAGTGCCTGACGACAATTCTCTGAAATCTATAAAGAACGACATAGCTGATTTGAAAGATGTCGTCAAAGCACTCTCGGTTAAAGTTGACTCTAAACCGCTATCCCCAATTATAACGCCTTGGAATCGAATTGCTGAATATAATCCAGTTTCAAACACGCCTAAGCGCAAACGCGAAGATGATTCGCCCAAAACAAAAATTCCTAATATTCGTGGATCCAAAGCTGCGTTTGAAACAATAAAAACAATTTCACCACCTGAGGAGCTGTTATGGGTTTACTTGTCAGCATTCGATCCCAGCACGACGGATGACGAAGTTTCTACCCTTGTGAAAGATTGTCTGGGGGAGAATCTGCAACCGAGAATAGTTCGTCTAGTTCCTAAGGACAAGGATCTCTCATCTTTGAGCTTCATTACTTTCAAAGTTGGCGTTAGCAAATCATACAGGGATAAGGCTCTGTCCAAAGATTCTTGGCCGGAGAACATCTACTTCCGTGAATTTGTGACCAATTCAAAAATCCAACGACCTATCATCAGGATTGCGGCGGAGAAGAATCCATCTGGTGGTGGACAGTAGCGCCAAGCTGTTCCGGATAAACTCATCTGTCCAACTTCTTGTATCCCGGCGAGCGATTCAGGTCTACCTGGCGAATCGGCGACTTCTTCTGTGTCAGGTAAAGCCAAGAATGGTATATGTCCTTCCGAAGCAATACAAGATGCTGCACCCCCTCAATGTAAATTTCACTTACAGTCTGCTGATGAACACAACTCTACCGCCGCTGTGAATCTTCAATGTCAAAAACAAAATTTGGATCCCATCGTAACGAGCTCGTCTCTTCACAGCACACTCGGCTCTACAACGATCACAGAAGGACTAAGCACTCTATGCTATGCTGGTATGACTCATCGCACCCTGGGACGCACTGCAGCTAGCACTATGGAAGCCCTTGATCCCCCTGCCACAGTCGAGCCATTGCAGCCAGCGTTCACCAGTCGTCACGGTCCTGTGTGCAGGAGTGGTGAAGGGGTCTTCCAAATCGATACCAACGACAATCAATCGCGGCATTCAAACCTACAAATATATTACCAGAATGCCGGTGGTATGAATTCAGTAATCGAAGATTATCTGGTAGCAAGTTCAGATGAATGCTTCGACATAATCGCCCTCACAGAGACGTGGCTTAGCGATAGCACTCTGTCAGTGCAAGCATTTGGTGCCAACTACGATGTTTTCCGAACTGATCGCAGCTCACGCAACAGTCTCAAGGCTACCGGCGGCGGGGTACTTGTGGCTATCCATCGTCGATTGAAAGCGCAACTGGTTGACGATACTTTGGGGGTCTGTGTCGAGCAGGTGTGGGTGCGAATCAAACTGGCTGGCTACGCACTTTATCTTTGCGTGGTTTATCTTCCACCGGATCGCACTCGCGATTCGACATTGATTGATTCACATACTGAGTCACTGGAACGGATTTCCGCTCAAGCAAGCCCGGTTGATGAGATCCTGATTGTTGGTGATTTCAATTTCTCCGGATTAAAATGGCGCTCTGCTTCTGACGGATTTATGTTCGCTGATCCCGAAATGTCATCTTTTCATGCTGGTATCACCAGTTTGCTTGACTGCTACAGTCTAAATCTGCTGCGCCAAACGAATAATGTGGTGAACGAGAACAACAGAATCCTTGATCTCTGTTTTTCGAGCAAATCTGACTACGCGCCAAAAGTTACCGCAGCACCGTTCCCCCTGGTAAAGACTGTTAGACACCACCCTCCCCTGCATATATTGCTTGAAGCCATTCGAGTGAAGCATGACTGCAATGCTTCTGACACCGTCAGCTATAATTTTAGAAAAGCCAACTATAATAGCATTATTGACTTCCTGTCGAATATCCACTGGACTGAAATTCTCGACAATGATGATGTCAACGTTGCAGTGCAGACCTTCTCCAATGTTATGAGCTATGCTATCGATCGCTATGTACCCAAAAGAAGTGGCCTTCAATCTAAGCACCCAGCGTGGCACACTGCCGAGCTGAGACGGTTAAAAGCGACTAAAAGAGCCGCTCTGAAGAAGTACTCCAAGTTTGGGGGCTACGTGCTGCGACATCACTACGTTCATGTTAACCAAGTCTATAAAAAGACATCGAAGCGTTGCCATGCCGATTACTTGCGAAACGTGCAACGTAAGTTGAAGTCCGAACCTAAAACATTCTGGAAGCATGTAAACGAGCAAAGAAAGGAATCCGGGTTGCCTTCAACGATGAGCTATGGAGGACGTATGAGCTCTAGTTTACAGGAGATCTGCCAACTATTCTCTGAAAAGTTCGCGAGTGTTTTCTCCAACGAGAAGTTGACACCGACCCAGGCTTCACGCGCGGCTCTCAATATACCTCAATCATACCAGTCTTTGAACTCTATCAATATCGACAATAATATGGTACAACTGGCGGTTAGGAAAATGAAGGCTTCAACCTCGGCAGGCCCAGATGGTATACCAACTATTATTCTAAAAAAATGCTCTGCCGGTCTAATTGAACCTCTTTGTCATCTGTTTCAATTGTCGCTAACAACCGGAGTATTTCCCGAACTCTGGAAATCCTCCTTCATGTTTCCAGTTCACAAAAAAGGTGATAAAAAGGTAGTTGACAACTACCGTGGTATTACAACGCTAAGCGCAGTTCCTAAGCTGTTTGAAATGGCTGTGTTGGAACCCATCTCCAGCCACTGCAAACAGTATATCTCCGAGACTCAGCATGGATTTATGCCGAAACGTTCAACATCTACGAATCTTCTGTCGTTCACAACATATGTTACAGATGCTATGTCGGACGGCCTTCAAACTGACGTTATCTACACGGACCTTTCAGCTGCTTTTGACAAGATAAATCACGCTATTGCAGTGGCAAAATTGGATAGACTCGGCTTTGGTACTAATATTCTCCGTTGGATGCAATCGTATCTCAGTGATCGTCGTCTAGCAGTCAAGATAGGTGATTGTGTATCCGAAGAGTTCTGTGCTTCATCTGGTATTCCGCAAGGCAGCCATCTCGGTCCATTGATTTTTCTTCTGTATTTCAACGACGTTAACTTTTGTTTAGAAGGACCACGGTTGTCTTTCGCCGACGACCTCAAGTTATACCATAGAATCCGGAATACTCATGATGCAGCTTTCCTTCAACGCCAACTGGAAACCTTTGCGGAATGGTGCGAGATCAACCGAATGACCCTAAACCCCAAGAAATGTACGGTCATTACGTTCTCGAGGAAAAAAACGCCAATTCGATTCGATTACTGTCTAGCTGAATCCACAATTGACAGAGCGAATTGCGTCAAAGATCTCGGAGTTTTTCTCGATGAACAACTGACGTTTAAACAGCATATCAGCTATATTGTCGCAAAGGCATCACGCTGTTTGGGGTTCATAATGAGAATATCTAAGCACTTTTCAGATATTTACTGCTTGAAATCTCTCTACTGCTCACTCGTTCGATCAACTCTGGAATATTGTTCAGTTGTGTGGAACCCTCATTATCTCAACGGCGTCCATCGAATTGAGGCAGTACAGCGCAGATTTGTTCGGTTTGCCCTTCGTCGATTGCCTTGGAGCAACCCTCACCAGCTGCCAAGTTATGAAAGCCGGGGTTTGCTTATTGGACTCGATACATTGCAAGTGCGACGGGATCTATTCCGTGCTATGACGATTTCGGATATTTTGCAAGATCGAATTGACTGCCCCGAGCTTCTCAGTGCGATAAACATGAACGTTCGCCCTCGCGCCCTTCGCAATAATTTATTCCTCCGATTACCTCTTCGCCGGACTAACTATGGAGTGAACGGTGCCATCATTGGTTTGCAGCGGACTTTCAACAGAGTTTCATCCGAGTTCGATCTTCACATTCCACGTAGCAGATTACAATTTGACTTTTTAAATAGATTAAGAAATTATCATTAGGACCACACTGTGTCTGTTGATATTAATTATAAAATAAAAAACGCTGCAGAATTGGTTTAATAATACAATGTTTACACTACAGAGTTATAATACGTTATAATAATTAGCAACAAGAAAAATGTCACCAAGATAGCATAAAAACCCGTTTTAACTGGTAGTGCGAACGTTGTTTAACAATGTAATTTATCAAATAATTTCATTTGTTCAACCACTAATCGATCAAAAATACTTAACCTTAAGATTGTTTACTTAAGTTCATTAGTACATTATTGAAAATTTAAATGTAATATGAAATTTCATATTTCATGGAGAATCTGTATATTTCCGTTGGCGGGCGTGGGCTTCTTCATCACAGTTCTCAATATGGAACTTTTCTTTGAATATATTTTCTGGACAGATCAGCCTATTTTTACTAGATGGATCAGCCAAATAATGTCAATCACCTTGTGAGATACTTGATTAATTGTAATGATTGATTACCGTTAAATGACCTTCAATAAATTATGTTTTAATGGGGAGGGTATATAGCAAATTGTAACATATGCAAACAGGCGAGTGAGCAAGAACGTGAGTCGATATGTGTGATAGATAAAATTCATTTGCACGCTTATGAAAAAAGCTACATTTTTAATGTCACCGTGGTCGTGTCCTGTATACAACCCTTTATTTTTTCTAAATAACGAGTTAGATCCTCTGGTTGCAGCTTCTGAGTTTTAGTTGAAAGAATGTTCGAATCCATTTTAAAAATCGCGGAAGCACAAATTTAACATAAACAAATCTTGTTTCCGCAAAATTCGATACTGTCAAACTGACGTAAACGACTATTGTCAAAAAAGGGCCGTTAAACGTACTACGAACTAATCAATTTAGATCGCCATTATGGCACTTAAAAAGCTGGATTTGCATCCGCTCATCTATGCTAAAATCTATGAGTAAAATCAATAGGCATAACGTTTACATTGTTTTGAGTGTACCTACACGCAGAACTTTATTTATGCATCGATTGCATACTTTTCTATCTGCCTCTCGTTTCTTCTGCTGTAAATTTTATGCTAAACCGTATATATAGTTTTTTTTTTTTATTTTGAGTGTTGCATTGATAGGCCGGATGTGAACAACCGCAGTTTTCCTATGTATGGTTGTCTATGTTTAAAAAAAATTTATTTTAAAAACAAAAAACCGTTTTTACGTATTACAACGATTTTTTTTAAATAAAGTTATGTATACTGCCGTGATACGCGTAACAGTCCCACCTGCACAGCAAACCCATAGCAAATGGGACTGTTATGCGTATCACGGCAGTATATTGGACCTAAAATTTATCGAATGAAACGGAAAACAATATATACACGGCAAATTTTTTTTACCCGGTTTATGTATTCAAATTGCCCATTTTCGGAAATTATTCTGGCTGTCAAAAAATGGGTACTTTTTTGTTTCTAATAATGAGTACTTTTTATCCATTTCACAACTACTCGATGAGGTAATGTCAATGGGTATTCTGGTTGCAGTCGAAAACTGTAAAATCCAACCAGCGACAATCGTATTTTCTCTGGTTCTAAACAATAAAATCACGTCGGAAGTAGTGCGCTGTATTCTTACATTGACCCGGTCAGCGTGGCAAGCAGAAAGTTAGCAAAAGTTGAGCAAAGCGAAATTGATGCTGGCAGAGTTTCTGCGAGCATTTTGCGCGATTTGTGCGAGAATTCTGGCAACGAATTCACTCAAATGCAACAACCGTTTTTGACAGAAGCGGGTAAACCAACCGATGCTGCTCACTTTTATCCAGAATCGAGCCAGAAATGTACGGCCAAGATCTCTGCACGCTTCCTGCCACATCTTTGTCAGATGTTTTGCTCGATTCGTGCTAAATTCTACCAGGTAGGAATTGCCAGGATCTTTGCACAGTTTATGTCCGAGTTATGCCAGGGTTTAGCTCGGTTCCTGTCAAAATTTGCCAGAAAACGCGAGCGAAACCAAGTTCGCCCTAGCTCAACTAACCCGACAGGATACGCGCAGAAATCTGACAGGGCTGCCAAACCAAGACTTATAGAAATCTAGCAGAGCGGTCTCTGCCAGAAAATTTGCTCACTGGGGAGGCGCTAAACCCCAGTTAAGCTCAGCCGGAAATGAACCGGAATTCTGGCTGGTTCCAGTTCGTATTCCGGCTCCAGTGACACAACCGATTCTAGTTAGAATCGGTTGTGTCACTGGAGCCCGTATACGAACTGGAACCAGCCAGAATTCCAGTTCATTTCCGGTTGAACTTTACCGGGACAGCGCACTACTTCCGACATCATGGATTAGCACTAAACAAGAGAAAAAACGATTAATGGGTGCTTTCTTTTATAAGTGAATAGCTTAGTGACCCAATTGACACAACCGAACCAACGACGAGGGGTAACTCAATGTGTAAGTAACTGGCGGTAAATAACTCGGACACTTTTTCTTCGGATTGTTTCAAGGAGTTTCTGGTCGTGTCGTTGACCGAACTCCGAATCAATCGAAAACGCGATGAGAAATTTGGTGGTTTAGTCACACACTTTTGTGTTATTTCGCATCAGCGTGTATATAAGAAGGAAAATGTCAATAAATTTGATTCATTTCCATGTTCGGTCGTTCATCTCTGATCGGCTGAAAAAATATAAGCAGTTTCAACACTTCTTGCTGTTCTCAAGTGGCTTACAAAATATTTTCTTCCGTAGTGGACGCTGGTTTATCAGTTTCAACCAAAAGTGCGATTGTTGCCCGAATACAAACGGCGAAGTAGTAGATCATCTCTGCTTTCTACTCGATGCAGTCGAATCTATATTCGGAAGATTCATTGTTAAGCTATTGGAATGAATTCGATGGGGGTCCTGTCAGCTATCCGCTCCCTCAGCAACATCCACCACCAATGATTGTCGGTACGCAATTCGATAACGGTAGTTTTAGCTTTTTGCCGCCTCCGCCGCCACCAGTGGGAATGCCATATCCGGCAGGCTTGATGGTGCCAGGTACATGCCCAAACCCGATGATGGGCCCAGTTCCTCGTACTTATCCACGGTTTCAACCAGCGTTGGCATCCCTTCAAGCAATGCAACCGGGATCGCTGCCACAACCACCTCCACCAATTATTCCTGCTACACATTTCAATTTTCAGCCACCTCAATCGCATTTTCCAATAAGTGTACCGCCGGTGCCTGTACCTGTGTCTGCTGATAACCAGGAAAGGACTCATTTGAACCACTTGGGGCAAATGGAACAGGTGGTGGTAAAAAATGGGCAAGTATTTCACATAAGCTTCATCGACGATCCTAGCGAACCAGAGCCACCAGCTCTCCCAACACACAATAGTGAGAATACGGAGAGCGAAGACAGTCAATCTAGAGATTGGATCAATTACGACGAATTACCGCTACTACAAAATATTTTTAATAGCGAAACTGAAAACGGTACGTACAAATGTAAACAATGTGGAAAGGAACTTGTCTCAGCTTTGAACTTGTATATTCATGAACAAACGCATAAAACAACGCGACTTGACTGCAAAGTTTGCGGTAAACGTTTCAATCGGATTGGAAAGCTCGAACATCACATCCGAAAACATCACCTGGAAACGCTACCGGAAGGATCTGCATCGGGGAACAGTCCATCAGGTACGCCGATTCTGAACGATTTCAGTAACTACTGTGTTGAGTGTGAAGAATTTTTTACCAGCGGCGACGAGCTTCAAAATCACATGGAAGTAAATCATCGCTTAATCGACGATTCCAAGTCCCCCAAAGATCTGAAGAAAGCGATCGGCTGTCCGTACTGCGAAGAAACATTCGAATGGCCCTGCTTGCTCAAGACGCACATGACAAAACATACCGGCGAGAAACCGTTCATATGCGAACGGTGCAATGTGTCCTTTCGATTTGTGCAGAGTTTCTACCGCCACAATCGGCGAGTACACGGCTGTGAGAAATAATTGCATCTCACCTCAGTAAGTTTTACACGAATTTTTATCATTTATTGAGCGTTCGAAAGTAAAAATAGTAAGTGCGAAACATGGTTCGTAAAAACTCTTCAAATCTGTTGGAATTAGGGTTCCGAATATTACGTTTAAAGTTTATAATCGATTTTTACCCGCTAATATAATTAAAAAATGTTTTACGAAGCATGCTTTACCTTTTCGAACGCTCATTTGAATAGCTGTTTTTTCTGTATTATTACCTGCAAAAGCAACACATGATGTATCGTTTTTGATAGTGTTTTAATGTGTTGAATCGTCTGGCGAAAGAATCCCGATTTTACCCACGATTGCATCGGCTTTGGTCAGCTGAATTGCTCGACATTAAATCCGACGAATTTATAGATTGTTGCATCGTCGCTTATAAAAATTTAACAGCAGTGTCTGTCGACGCAAAAGTAGATGAATTAGGTCGACGTAATTTGTCCACATCAGTTGATGAAAAACGGCTTTGGTCAGCTGAATTGCTCGACATTAAATCCGACGAATTTATAGATTGTTGCATCGTCGCTTATAAAAATTTAACAGCAGTGTCTGTCGACGCAAAAGTAGATGAATTAGGTCGACGTAATTTGTCCACATCAGTTGATGAAAAACGATTAGATAGATCAGTCGACAGTTTCAAATTGTTCAAACCGTTCCGCCTTATATTCACTGGAAATTTCTCAAAATTAGTACGAGACAGGCTTTCGTAGAGGTTCCTATCTTTGGTATCAGCAGGCTAGATTCATGCCTTCGATTGTACCAATTAAAAAAGAAAGCTCTCATATCCAATGGACAACACGTTCCATGACAGGAACTCTAGTGATATGGGGAGTATCAGAAGGTAAATTGTACACCGAAAACTAAATATCAGAATAACGGTCCGCGACCAAGAACGCACGCGAATATGTGAATGGCCACACGGTTACAAAATCGAGTTTTGTACACGCGAAGTCACATGCACGCGAGGAGCACACGCGACAAACACGTTAACATACGAGCGCTTAAGCCCTTCGCGATCAACAACGCGCACCAACGCCCGCGATCACGCAAACTTGATAACACCCTGTTAATAATGTGAACGTATTAGCACTTACGAAGTTTTAAACGCGGTCTCAAACGCGAACCTACAAACGTCCGTGTTCGCGCGATCAAGAATCGGTCACGTCCAGAAATCATTACACTCCGTCCTAGCAACTTAGGTCCGTACATTCAGTTGGACCAATCAAAGAATAAAGCTCATAACCACTAGACAAAACCTTCCATGGCGACATTCTCGGGAACTCTAGTGATATGGATGATCTCACTTTCATCTAGAATCTGAGCCGTACACCAAAAATTAAGTATTGGATTGACGGTCCGCGCGCTATCATCCAAGAATGCACGCGAATATGCGAAAGGTACACGGTTATAAAATAGAATAATTCTATTTATTTATTTATTTATTATTATTATTATATTATTTATTCACACGAAGTTACATACACGCTAGCACACGCGACCAAACGCACACGCGATTGAACAAAGTCTCTACGCCCGCACATAGGGTTACTGCGCCCTAATTCATCTTAGCTTCTCTATGCATCCCACCCATTTGAACACATTACACCCAGGTTTTTTTTACGCGGGGGATACGTACCGCGTTGATTGGAAAATCCGTGCAAAAAACCGCGTTGATATGATCCGCGTAAAAAACCGCGCTGATTCGAAATTCCGCGTAATAAAACCCTCAGCAAAAGACAGAAGATTTTTGGAAGTTTTTTTTGTGCGGATTTCGCAATTAACGCGGTTTTTGCAAAAAGTCCTTTTGAATGCAAAAGACTTACACTTTTTCCTGAAAAAATTCTAAGTCCTTTTAAATGCAAAGAACTTAGGAGAATTTTGACAGTTGTTCTTTTGCGCGGATTTCGCAATTAACACGGTTTTTGCAAAAAATATTTTGACTGCAAAAGACTTAGAAGATTTTCGGAAAGATGGAAGAGACGGGTTTGGAGACTCCTTATGGCCCACACCTCAACAATATGGGTATTTTCGGAATGGTCTTGATGAGTAGGTTCCAAATTGATCTTTGGCGCCATTTTGAAATCCAAGATGGCGACTTTCGTTTAGCGAAATTCGGTATAACCCAATCAGCATTTCTTGTTATTTAAAGTTGAAATTCATGTTATTAAAAGTTGAAATTCATTAGAGTTGTCTACCTCATGCAAATGGTGCGTTCATTATAAGCCGCATTTTTCACTTTCGACAGAGCCAACCCAACTACAACTCAACTTTGCGCGCTTATAACTTTGTCAGTTTTTGTTGGATTGACTTGCAGTCTTCACGAGTCGATTTGTTGTTACAACAAGATTCGAAATTTTTCTCATGAAAAACATTGATCGATTACAGCGCTACCTAGATCTGAAAATGTGAAACTGATGCGTTTCTCCATACATTTGGTCAATTTTTCCCATACAAATTTTGAGCCATTTGCGGAACCACTTCCAGTGTACCAAATGAGTTGAAATTTTCAGGGAAGCTTATTAGCCACCCAAACTATCATATTCAGGTGCAAGCTTTTGATTTCGAGATTTCAGGTATTTTGGGCCAGGCTAGTATGTATGTATGTGTGTACGTGGAAAAAATGTCACCTCTGTTTCTCAAAGATGGCTGGCCCGATTTGCACAAACTTAGTCTCATCGGCTGTTATTGAGTTTTTTATTGATTGGACCTCCGGCTCCGGAGTTATGGGTTGAAGAGTGCGATCACACAGCGAATTCCCATATAAACTGAAATGAAAAATTCTCAAAGGGAAGGAGGGAAAATTTCAAAATCAAATTTGTATTTTTGATGCCAAATGACTTTAAAATGCATGAAACATTGAGTTTTGATGTAAACTCGAAAAAAAATTAGGAAAAATTGATTTTTTTGCCTTTCTCATATAGAAAGGTAATGCAATCACTCTAAAACTCGTCAATTAGGCCGGCCCGGAAGGAGTATGCAGAGAGGGGTTGCTACTTTAAAATTTCTTAACCAATTGAAAATTTTCGGCAGGGCCCGGGTCTTCCTCTTTGATCCGCCGCTGGTTCCAAACGATCGTGGCTATCGATCCATTGTATGTATGTGCAAATCGTACTGAATATGTAATATACATTACCATCATTGTATTGAACATGGAATGGAATCGTAGTCTGGACAAATGAGAAAGGTACAATTGCACCATTAGGTGGATTGAAACAAATTTTTATTTTGAGAATGCGTCGAGTTGAGACGAAAACTTTATATGATTAATAACGAGGATAACACTTTCCGAATGTAGAGGAAAATTTATGAAAAATGGCGTTTTCCATTCGGCTCTAGCAGGTCCTGATCGATTTTGATGAACATTTGATTTTTGTTGTATGACCAATAGACCGGCAACAAAATTGACTTTTTTCGGAACACTGCTAATTCGAATGGTAATTGGTAATGATAGTCATATGCAAAATATGTGCTTTTTCCGATAGCTCTAGTTCATTCACAAGAGGTTTCAAGTTTCTATAATATATATATATATATATATATATATATATATATATATATATATATATATATATATATATATATATATATATATATATATATATATATATATATATATATATATATATATATATATATATATATATATATATATATATATATATATATATATATATATATATATATATATATATATATATATATATATATATATATATATATATATATATATATATATATATATATATATATATATAAAGGTTCCCCTAAAATGTTATTTAACCATTTTTTTGAAATTTCCTATTCTAAGCACGTGCGAGAAAGAGAGACAACATATTACTTTATATGAGAATATCTTTATACTGCAAAATCGGATCAATTTGCAGTCTGCGGCAAAGTTGACCCTTACACCTTAAGCTACAAAACTGCAGATTTTGGGATGCACAAGATAATACTGGCATTTTGTACTGAATTTGTTGTTTCAATTGCCTATTTTTCATATATTTTCACATACAAACTTGAATACTCTTGTGTGTGAATTAGAGCTCTCGAAAAAAGTTCATGTTTGACAAGTGGTATGTGAAGTCAAAATTGTTGCCGGTCTAATGACCAATTATATGAACAGGTCAAATATTGAAAAACAGTAATTTAAGTTCAAGCATCATTTGAAAACCGCTAATTTACGCTTTCGGAATTATGCCGTTTGGACAGTAAGATCGATTTTCACCAAACCGCCACCAAACCGAATTTCTGGCTACGCCGCTGACTTCAAGTAAGTAGAAACAAAGTCGTTCTACAATCGTTCACAAGAAAATTCTTCGAATACTGAATATCTATTATAATACACTGAAAACCCGATTTTATCAGCCGAATATGAACATGGTGGGCTCTAGCAGACGAACAAGACTGAATTCGAGTAAATCCTTTTTTGAGCATGTTTTCCTTATCATGAAGATAGAAATATGCAAAAACAAAAAGTTCATCTTTTTAAATTTTACGCTAGAAAACCCCTTTAAAAGAAATGTATATTAAATAATCAGAAATAGTTATCAGATTACATCAAGGGACGGGAAGAATATTTTAACAGCTTCAGTTTATTATAAAGAAACGAAAGTTGTCCGATTTAGTCAATGTCCCCATTTTGTCAGCCTAAAATACACCATGAGACTGATAAAAACGGGTCTTTATTGTAGGGGAACCCGGGGCTATTCGGACCTACTTAAGCAAATCGCCCTTTTAGGTGGATAGATGATAAAAAATTTACCGGTCAAAGGTCCTAATTGTTAGTTTGAGACATCAGTTACATTTTGGTGCCATAAAAGCTTCATTTGCACCATTCAATGGCAGCGCTAGGCGACGATTTGCAAACCTCTACATTTTTCCATACTTTTACAATGTAGGGGTAATTTGGACCACCCTAGGGGGCAATTCAGGCCGACATTTTTCGTTAATTTTTTTGCAATGGAATTATCTTTACCTATGAAATATTTTTAAGAGACACTTCTGAGGAAGCAAAAAAAATTGCTTTACAAAAACTTAATCTGGGAAGTAACAGCTGTCGTTTGGCGGCCCATGTATTTTCTTTGCCGTGGCGTGCGCAATGGTGTGCGCAGCTGCAAGCCGCTTAACGTTGGTTGACGGAATAGGGGGTCCGAATAGCCCCGTACGCTCATTTCGCACAGAAGTGATGAGCGTCTCGAAAATATCTGTGTTTTCACCCAAACAAAAATCATTCCATTAAATAGAAGCCTCAAGCTTTTCAAAACACTTACTTATTATCTTTTTCACTTTTATTTATTGCTTTAATCACGTTTTTACCATCATAATGATTTTTGTTTTGAGGATGGCAAAAAATGAAACACGTTGTATCTCCTTAGTGATAGGGATCAAGCATATCCAGTGCTACAGGGATCAAAGATACCTGTTGTATGAGGTGAACAAAATTTAAATTATTTGTATGTGTTGTGAAACTTTTTATTCGAAAAACGTGTCTTTCTACACCAAAGCTCTTAGAAAGTAAACGTGCTTAAAAATTTTCATAAATAATTATTTCGACGATCTCACACAACCGTTCGAAAAATCTGTAAAAAGATCTTCGATATTAATTAAAACCAATATTTTCTAAAATATTACACAACTTTTCCAAACCAAATTTAGTACATCAGATTTGTTTTTTAAACATCATAAACGATCCAATATTTCATTTTCTTTTTATATTGTGATAACTTTATGCGTATAGATTATGAGATATGGCCAGGGAATCAAATAGCCCCAAGGATCAAGTGTCCTCACTGTCCCCTAGTGTGTAGCAACATGATAGATATAGTCAAGACGCACGTGCTTGACAAATTCTACTAATAAACCCACTCAATTATGTAAAATTTCAATAAAAAGCAAGTAAACTTAAACTTTTGACCGGTAGTTTATCGATTAATAATTTTAAAGAATGCTTGGTTTGTGAATGCCAGATATAGCTTTATTATGGGTATCCCGTCGGTTAATTATTGAGGAAGGCTTTGTAATTGTCCTTCAAAATATGGATTAACGACCGTCAAGTTTCGAAGAAGACCTAATCACATTACTTCACAATATCTATGGATAACAATAAATGTATTGCATCTTACCAGAAATTTCACAATACTCAACAATTTTAACACAAATTTTTACTTCTATTTCATTTTTTACCAGCAGTTCAAGATTTGGCAACGTCGTCAGCACGAATAGTAATAATATTTAATTCTAAGTACATAGTTTCAACAGTAATTCAATTGGAACTAGCTTTGACAAATTCTATATTCATAATGATTGAGATTATCACTACTAGATGATGACATTTCTTGCATAATTGAAATTGATTTAAGATACTGATGCACAGAGGAAGTAAAACTTGATATTATAAGTATTAGCAAAAAAGATAAAAAAATCTCCTTAAAGTGAAATTAAATCGTGTATAAATATAAGTTCTTGCTCTTCCGTTGAATATGTTCTTTGGTAAACCCAGTCAACATGATTAGCATTTTGTAGCTACAATACTTAATTATAAAATAATTGCAATTAATCAGAGATACCCTTATTCGTTTTGAATAACAACCAGTCTGTGTTAACGTTTTCTACCTTATCTAAAAAGAAAGGTCTGTGTTATTTTATAGAGCTTATGTTAAGTTATACAGTACTTTGTTTAAAAACACATTTTACAAGATGTTACCGATTGGTTTGTATGAAAAACGTACAGTTGTATTGTTTTGACCATCGAATATGTGTTATCCTGTCTCAACGCAAAGTTTGAGCCCAATAAATTTTCTTTCCTTTGTCTGGTTGAATCCAATAAAAACTCCTGCACAATTAACAGACCAGGAGTTTACAGTTTATTATTTTTTTGGTTTTCAAATTGACTAGATAACACATGAGCGACGGTAAGCCATCGCCAAGCGATTATTTTAAACTGGTCGTTTTCTGAAGTAAATTCGTATATTTTAAGTAACAATGTGCTTCCCTATGTTGAGTAACGTACAAGTTTGAAACATCTGATTACTATTATGTCCCAGCAATAAATTATGAAATACACAAGATAAAACGTAAGAAACATTCATCCGAAATTTCCTCATTCGTTAACCTATTGTAAATATCACATCTCTCTCTCTCTCTCTCTCTCTCTCTCTCTCTATATATATATATATATATATATATATATATATATATATATATATATATATATATATATATATATATATATATATATATATATATATATATATATATATATATATATATATATATATATATATATATATATATATATATATATATATATATATATATATATATATATATATATATATATATATATATATATATATATATATATATATATATATATATATATATATATATATATATATATATATATATATATATATATATATATATATATATATATATATATATATATATATATATATATATATATATATATATATATATATATATATATATATATATATATATATATATATATATATATATATATATATATATATATATATATATATATATATATATATATATATATATATATATATATATATAGGCGCATAAAATCATACTGACTGCCGGCACTGCTGGCTCCATGTAAACTGCAAAAGAAGAGAGTGGCTCGAACTTTATTTGTTTCAAAAAATATTTCGATGAGCATTCTAGGATTAGTATACCGATCACAATTAGAATATTCTTCAGCTGCTGATTTCAGCTTCGGTTATACTACATTAATGTCATACGCAAAGATAAACTATGAGTTACGTTGACATATACTCGACCAACCAAAGAACCGTTATTGTTTATCCTGCAGCAAGAAACGCGGGGCTTGCAAAAAAATCAACCTGATTCTAAATCTTTTGAAAGGGATTCGCCGACACAGTATTGATTAATTTCAAAGTCTTCTGTTCGTTCAAAGGAATGTTTATTGAAAAACAAAATATAACTTTTATCAGGCCACATTATATCCAGTTTCATCACATCAGGGATGTGGTACTGCTCTGGTTCAATATGTTAAGAATAACTTGTTTGTAAGCCCCGTAGTTTAAAAATAGAGATCAATAACAATTGATAGATTCGTTCAAAGACATCTTCGTGTTGAAATCATACCAATGCAATGCATTATTTTAACCTTTGAGTATTATTGGCATATTGTTACTTGGTTTTCGTAGATTATCGTAGTCTCGTATCAGCCCAATTATAATGCATAGTCAAACGAAACAGACAAACGAATCCTTGGTACATGAATTTCTGATTTCAGTTAGCACAGTTCAAATTAAAACGCGTAAAACTTAGTGGTATTGATGTAGTTTATATCGTGTGCCCACTCAGGTTTCTTCACGCGGTTTTTACGAGGTTTTTCACACGGATTTTCGAATTAACGCGGCTATTTTACGCGGATTAGCGTGATTTTTACGCTGATTTTCCAATTAACGCAATTTTTGCAAACTATTCGTCCTTTCGAATGTAAAAGACATAGACTTTTTTCTGAAAAAAAATATTCGAAGTCCTTTTAAGTGCAAAGAACTTAGAAGAATTTTAGCAGTAATTTTTGCATGGATTTCGCAATTAACACGGTTTTGCAAACAAAGTCTTTTTGAATGCAAAAGACTTAGAAGATTTTCGGAAAGATAGATGAGACGGGTCTGGAAGACTCCTTGTAGCCCGCACCTCAACAATATGGGTATTTTCGGAATCGTCTTGACGAGTGGGTGCCGGAAATTGACTTTTGACGACATTTTAAAATCCAAGACGGCGACTTCCGGTTTAGCGAAATTCGGTATAACCCAATCAATGTGGGTATTTTCGGAATGGTCTTGACGAATGGGTGCCCGTAATTGGTTTTTGACGCCATGTTGAAATTTAAGATGGCGACTTCGGGTTTAGTGAAATTCGCTATAGCTCAATCAATTTGGAAATAATTTCTCTTCTCACTTCCATTCTCACTGCACTCTTCTAGATGAACACATAAAAATATTTTGCGTTTCGCTGGTTTATGTTAGGTGTTATATCCGAGAAAGTTTTGGAAGATCACCCAGGTTTGTTTTTTTTATGCGGGAGATACTACATCAATTGAAAAAATCATACCAATTAGTTTATAGAAAATTTCGCTAAACTGGCAGTCCCCATCTTAAATTTCAAAATGAGGTCAAACATCGACCTTTGTCTCCTACTCGTTAAGACCATTCCGAAAATACCCATATTGATTGGGTTATAGAGAATTTCGTTAAACCGGAAATCGCCATCTTGTATTTCAAAATGGCGCCAAAAATCAATTTCTGGCCCCTACTCGTCAAAACGATTCCGAAAATACCCTTACTGTTGAGGTGCGGGCCATAAGGAGTCTTCCAGATCCGTCCCTTCCATCTTTCATAAAATCTGAGTTTTTTGCATTCAAAAGGACCGTAATAATTGCGAAATCCGCGCAAAAAAAAAATCCAAGAATATTCTATTTCTTTTGCTGCGATTTTTTTCACGCGGATTTTTCAATGATTGCGGTTTTTTTACGCGGATATTTCAATTAAAGCGCTTTTTAAGCGGATTTTCCAATTAGCGCGGTTTCTTAAGCGGTACCCGATCAGAAACACGTAACAAAAATACTTCAAACCTATATCTCCCGTCGTTACTTGTTATAATTTTCTGTTATTTCAACTACTAACGAGACTAAATTTATGACACAATATGTTACGAAAATTGCGTTATGTTATAATCTTGTTATTTCATTCTGATCGGGATACGTATCCGCCGTGTAAAAAAACCCTGGGTGTACTTCTAGTATACTGGATATTTCTAGTTTTACAACAAAAGATTATCCATGAAATTATCGCACTACGTAGAAAACACCGAAAATTAATTCGTTATCCAAATTAGGAAAAAGATACAGTTTGTGATATATAATATTTAAAAACCGTTTTTAATGTTACTCATAAACTATTATACAGTAGTATCTCCCAACTACCTTCTACCTTTATTAAATTTTCATTTAATTTTTAACGAAATCGGATTTTTAGCTGCTGCATCGTAATTGCCCAGTATCTTTCGATTTACTGAAGCTCCGGACAGTTTGGCGTATTATAGTAATCTTTGGACACAAAATTATTTTGATGACGCTATACAATGCTACAACTCATTTTGCATAACGGCACGATGCCAAATCAGGCCAACACGCCGGAGAACCACAGTCTTGTCTAAAAGAGGTAGTCGACGTTTGCAAAGGCGCTCTTTGTGGTAAGTTCCTTGCCCTGGTTCATAATCCCGGTTGTGATATAAATCTGACCTCGTTTGCCGCAACTGCAGATTGCTTGTCAGAACAATTTCGTTTGTTTGTATTTTTCAATGATATTAAATCTATATCTGGCGGTAAATATCAGGCACTCTCTCCATGGCTGAACAGTTAACATAGAAATAAAGAGGCTCTTCAGTGTGCATCTTGGTCCCACGGGCACGGAAGCAGTGAATGCAACCAAAAAACCTATTTTAATCCACCTAGCGGTGCAATTGTGCCTTTCTCAATCATGAATCACGAGAATGTGTGCGTTGTTTATATTCATTAAAAGAGTTCGAGTTCTAAAATTTTGAAAAAAAAACAGCCACGGTAATATTGAACTGAAAAAAGGTGCGAAATCGGCAAAGTCCCAAAAAGTCGATTTATACAAAAAAAAAAAAAAAATTTCGAGATAACATAAAATCTCGACGTTTCGTGCATTTTAAAGATGTTTGGCATCAAAAATACGAATTCGATTTCTGAAATTTCATGGGGTCCCTCCTTTGAAAAAAAAATTTGAGTTCTGGCTTATATGGGAATTTCATATGTGACCGGACGATTTAGTCTATATTTCCGGACCCATATAAGCGATCCGTACGAAATTTTATAGACATTTGTGGGGATATTATAGCTATCATTTGGAACTAAGTTTGTGAAAATCGGCCCAACCATTTCAGGGAAACTGATGTGAGTTCGTAAATTTTGACAGATGGCCGCTTTTCCCGGGCACTTCCGGAACCGTCTATGGTGGTCAATGTAGTCAACGATAGTTTGGTTGGCCGTCGGTGACCTAGAACAGCAAATTTAAGTTGTTTGAGAGACATTTTAGCGAAATTTTTACCTTTTTTGCTTTCATCGGAGTATCGGTTTGAATCACAATTTGCTATGTGATCGCACGCCACAACCTGTAACTCCGGAACCGGAAGTCGGATCGGGATGAAATTAAATAGCCATTTACGGGGACGCAATACCTTTCATTTGAGGCCAAGTTTAGTCGAATCGGTCTAGCCATCTCCGAGAAACCGATGTGACTGTTATTCTGAATTTAGATACTTCCGCCGGGGCTTCCGGAACTGAGGATGGTGGCCAATGTGGCCAAATAGACTTTGAATGGATGTTAGTGACCTAATACTACAAATCGAAGCAGTTGTGGTCATATTTTGGAAAATTTTTCACCTTTATACATTCATTGCAGAATTTATTAAAATCGACATTTTCTGCGTGTTCGTACTTATCACCCTGTAATTCCGGAACCGGAAGTCGGATCCATTAGAAATTCAATAGCAGCCTATGGGAACGTTGCACCTTTCATTTGAGACTAAGTTTGTCAAAATCGGTTCAGCCATCTCTGAGAAAAATGAGTGACATTTTTGGTCACATACACACACACACATACACACACACATACATACATACACACACACAGACATTTGCCGAACTCGACGAACTGAATCGAATGGTATATGTCACTCGGCCCTCCGGGCATCCGTTAAAAAGTCGGTTTTCAGAGCAATTGCAATACCTTTCTATTGAGAAAGGCAAAACGTTCTTCCGATCAAACTTTATCTGAGTTGCAGTTTGATTCGCCTTCCTGTTTGCCAGTGATGGGAGGCACAAATAAGCGACGTAGATATAATTTTCCTTTGGTTATTTTTTTAATCAACGATTTTGTGTTAATTTTTATGACATTTTCAGCGTTTTTTCAGTAAAAAGAGTGTCATTTCGCGAAAAAACAAGATATTGAAAGAATCCTACGTACGTCGCTTGCTGTTATTATACGAAATCGAAAAAAAATAGTTTTGAGCTCTAGGTTAAAATTACGGGAGATAGTTTTCCGGTCGTGCACCCTTTCCATGAAGAGGGGTCTACTAAAAAAGGCTGCACGGCGACCATCTTGTGACAAAAGTACTTGAAAAAGTTATCTTTTGTGCTTCGCAACTAGTATTATTCAGTTCTTAGTCGACCGTTACCGGTAGTAGACGTAGTTGAACGGCGCTACGCTACAAGTATTTATTTGATTAATTTAATTCAAGCCGCGCGCGATTTTCGAAAAAAAATAGTCAGCATTATGTCGTGCAGTGTTCGATCGTGTTCAATTAGTGATGATCGTTTTTTATGGAAGTGCGAGTTTTGCAACAAATCGTATCACGCGGCCTGTGTAGGAGTGCAACGGCACCAAGAGCATCACATCACGTCTTTTATGATTCCTCTATGCTCGGATTGTCAGCATAATCTTAAAACGGGGATTGACACACGTAAAGTGCTTTTCCAACAGGAGCAGCTCTTTAATTTAATCAAGACGCAAACGGATTCCAATCTTCGAATGGCTGCTGACATCAAAAAGTTGAACGCATTTGGTGAACTGTTCGATAACATTGATCACCAGCTAAAAGAAGCGGTGACTAATGTAAATAATATCACCTGCGCGAAAGTTGATTATGCGGTGTCAACATTATCGCGCACTATGGAAAACAACGCGGTCAATAAGGCCGATGAGCTCGTTGTTTTAAAAAATCATATCACGTCATTATTCAACATATCTATGGAATCCACAAGGAAGCGCGTTGAGGAGTACGTGGTGGAGCTCACAACTGACCTGACTCGTGAGCTAAAAAAAATATGCTGCGAAGTTCAAAATTTAAGCGTAATAACCATTGACATGGCGTCTCAATGCAACGAACATACCGGTAACCAGTCGTTTTCTGCTCGTGATGCTCTTGACGAAATAAAATCACAAGCCAGCGCTGTTGGCGACGATATTTTAGACGAAGTAAGGGCAATTGCCGCGACAATTAGTACCCTGGAAACCAGTGTTAATAATGCTCGTTTGACACCTGTGGTGTCTCCCCCCAGTCTGATGGACGAATTGACCGTCGTTTCAAATAAAACTGCTATCTCAGGTTCGCAGCATAATCAAGTGGCAAAAGATGGATGGCGCACACTTGGTTCGAAAAGAGTGTGGCGCTCCGACTGGTCAGAATATGACTTACGTAAACAGCGTCGCATTAAACAACAAAAAGAGAAAGATAAAGCAGCAAAGAGTAAAAAATCGAGAAGAAAACAGGGTACAAGATACAGCAATATCAACAGTAATAACAATAACAACTGCAACAACAAAGATAGCAAGTGCAATAAGAACAGGAACCGCAATAAGTACAACAATAACAATAATCACAACTACAACCAAAATAGAAACAACAACAATAGCAACAAAAACAACAGCTACAAGTCCAATAATACCACAATTTCAATAGAAACAGGCACAACATAAACAATAACGACCACAACGGAAACAGAAACAACAACATTAACAGCAGTAACAACAACAACAACAACAATAATCACAGAATAAGCAACTACAACAAAAACAGCAACAACAACTACAACAGAAATAACAACAACCACAACGAAAACAGAAACAGCAGTTACAGCAACAACAACAACAACAGAAACAGCATTTGCAATAGAAACAACAATGGTCTTAACAACAATCACCATAACAATAAACATCATTGTTCATCTTGCTCCTGTGAACGTTCGTGTTTTCGCCAATTTTAACGCACTTCTCAGAGGCAGACCAGGACAAGCATGACGCAACTGGTAACAGTACAATAGTTTTAAACAATATTTTTACGAATAACGAATCACAACCAACTTCTTCGAAAGCCACTGAAATTTTGGTTTACTGTCAAAATTTTAATAGAATGAGGAGCGCCGTAAAGATGAACGAAATCCATAAGAATATATTAGGCTCCTCATTTTCGATAATTCTAGGTACCGAAACAAGTTGGAATGAGGATATAAAAAGTGAAGAGGTTTTCGGTAGTGACTATAATGTTTTTAGAGATGATCGTGATTTACGACTAACCCAAAGAATGTCAGGCGGAGGAGTTCTTATCGCAGTTTCATCTATATTTAATTCCGATCTTATTGTCTCACCAAAATTCAAAGAATTTGAACATGTATGGGTTAAAGCACATGAAATCCACATTTTTGTCTCAGTGTACTTTCCACCGGACCTAGCTTACAAATCAACATATGAGATTCAAGCAGCTGAAGAAATAATCTCTAATTTTCCTCCAGAATTCAAAGTTCATATTTATGGTGATTTTAATCAGCGCAACTTAGATTTTATTCCTGACTCTGAAAATGAGAGCATTCTACTTCCTGTCGTTGGTGATAACGAAACATTACAATATATGTTTGAGAAAATTGCATTGCTAGGACTCAATCAAATAAACCATATAAAAAATCAACACAATCGTTATTTAGATCTGCTATTAACAAACATTAATGAAGATTTCTGTGTTGATGAATCTCATTCTCCCTTATGGAAAAATGAAACGTTTCACACAGCAATAGAATTCTCTATTTTTGTGCACAAGAATCATAATTTCATTGATTGTGACTTCGAGGACGTTTTCGATTATAGAAAAGCAAATTATGAAAATATTAAATATAAATTAAGCAGTGCTAATTGGCAGTCCCTTTTAAAGAATCAAGTGAACGTTGAATGTGGAGTGGAGATCTTTTATAATATTTTATGGCAAATAATACAGGAGGAAGTTCCACTCACGAAAAAACGACGAAATCATGCATCCAAAAATCCAGTTTGGTTCAACAAGGAAATTATTAATTTGAAAAATCGGAAGCAAAAAGCTCACAAAATTTACAGAAAACACAATAATCAGGATAATTTGGAAAAATACCTTAACATTCGTGACCAACTAACTTTGGCTATTTCTTCGGCACTAACTGTATATAATGCAAAAACTGAAAATGAGATCAAGTCATGCCCAAAAAACTTTTTTAATTACATCAAAACTAAGTTGAATTCATGCAACTTCCCATCAAAAATGTCTTTAGATGGGAAAGAGGGTGAAACTTCAAAAGATATTTGTAATCTCTTCGCAACATTTTTTCAAGAAACTTATTCTAACTATTCAGACAATGATCGTGACTTTGAATATTTTTCTTATTTTCCTGATTATTCAAGGGATGTTGGTGTCAGTCACATTAATGTTCAAGATATCTTGTCTGGTCTCAATGATCTAGATGCCACTAAAGGCTCAGGACCTGATGGAATTCCACCTGCTTTCATAAAGAATTTAGCAACTGAGCTTACGTCACCTTTATTCTGGCTGTTCAATAAGTCACTAGAATCTGGTATTTTCCCAAAAGATTGGAAAAAATCTTTTTTAATACCTATTTATAAATCGGGTAAAAAATCTGATATTCGCAATTATCGTGGAATTGCCATTCTGTCTTGCTTTCCCAAACTTTTCGAATCCATCATAAATAAAACCATTTTCAACCAAGTCAAACATAAAATAACAAATTCACAACATGGGTTTTTTAAAGGCCGTTCAACTAGTACAAACCTTTTAGAATTTGTTGATTACTCGTTAAATGCCATGGATAAAGGAAATCATATAGAAGCTCTTTACACTGACTTCAGCAAAGCTTTCGATAAGCTGGACATTCCCATGTTAATATTCAAACTTGAAAAATTGGGAATCGAGATGAGACTCCTCAATTGGATTAAGTCGTATTTAACAGATCGTCAGCAAATAGTAAAATTCTATGAGATGAAATCTGATATAATTAAAGTTACTTCGGGGGTTCCGCAAGGTTCACACTTAGGACCTCTTCTTTTTATTTTATATGTCAACGACATCTCTCTTATTTTAAAAAACATTAATATTCTCATATATGCGGATGATATGAAGCTATTTTTAGAAATCAGAAATAATAATGACTATAATGTTTTTCACGATGAAACACAAATCTTTTATACATGGTGTTGTAAATGTTTACTGGAGTTAAATGTTAAAAAATGTCATCTCATGACTTTTAGCAGAAAACAAATCACGGCTTCCGTGTCAATTACATTAGGTAATCAAACCGTTCAGAAATGCGATAAAATAAGAGATTTAGGAGTTATCTTAGATAAAAAATTAAACCTTGTGGAACATTACAACACAATTGTTCATAGAGCTAGTAATATGCTTAATTTTATAAAACGCTTCGGATATCACTTTCAAGATCCTTACACAATTAAAACTCTTTACGTAGCATATGTTCGGTCTATTTTAGAATATTGTAGTATTGTTTGGTCACCATTCATAAAAAAACACGAAGTGAGAATTGAATCAATCCAAAAACAGTTTCTATTATATGCATTACGCAAGTTAAGATGGACAGTATTCCCTCTTCCATCTTATGAAGCACGTTGTATGTTGATAGATATTCAAACATTAAAAGAACGTCGGGACTATGCTATGATCTCGTTTCTAAACGATATCGTCATGCAGCGTATTGACTCATCTTACATTTTGTCAAAATTAAATTTATATGCTCCTACTCGTCAATTACGCAATAGAAATTTGTTCGCGATAGGTCATCACCGTACAGACTATGCTAAATTCGGACCACTAAACCGGATGATGGCTGTGTATAACGAGCATTGTGAAAGTATTGACCTTACCATGCCCCGAACAAGTTTAAAACAGTTTTTCAACTCTTTACGGCATCATAGTACATAGAAATAGTTTACAGGATAGTATATAAGCAATTAATATTTATATAATGTAGTCTACATTTGATTGACGAAATAAATAAACAATTATAAATCCCATTTGATAAGATCTCGATTCCTCTCATTATTGCGGCTTACAGTGATTGGATTGCGCTGCCCACGATTTGTTAGAAAAAAAAATGGTAGGTAGTCATATCAAAGAGCGCCGCGCTGAAAAAGTTTCCTTTTAAACTAAAAACAACACCTGCAAAATCTGAAACCGATCCAATAAAAATTAATGGACCCGAAAATTAATTGAAGTGAACCAATGCAATTTTATTTGAATTACATTTTTTCACTTTTTTCCCTATATAAATTAGTAAAACCACTAAAATTAGTATGAAATTGCATATATAATGTTTTCATTGATGCGAGAAACAAATTACAAAATTTAAATTTCGCGTGGAGTCGATCATTCCTAACCAGGGGGTGGCATCCCTATGCTGATGTACAGACGTTGACAGTAGTCAGCATATGGTTCAGGGTTGTTAATCGATAATTCATCGTCATCGTCGATAACGTTAACCACCCGTCAACGTCATCGGAAAATCCGTTAACGATAATGTATCGTCGAATTCATCGTCATCGACGATAATACATCGGCGATTATCGCGATACATTTTGCGTTACTTTACCGTTTATTGGAGTTGAAGTTAAAGCGGTTAACATTCAATTGTTTAGAAATAAATACCTATTGCATAACATGTGGTTGGCAGTTGAAAATCAATAGTTTTTGACATTTTCAATGCACAGGGGGGTCCGTTTTTTCAACTATTTGGGAGTTTTTTTATTCAAGGGAAAGTTATTGGCAGTTCAAAATCAATAGTTTTGGACATTTCAGAAATTGTTTTGACCACAAAAAAAAACAATTTTTGAGCTATATTGTCTTCAGCAAAGTTTATTTATAAACTGTTTCGCATTTGAAATCAGTTTGGTGATTAATCTCCCTAAAGCTATGAAGCAAATTTATGTTTGGTCATTTATGAAAATAAAAAAAAATAACTTTATTTAGCAAAGTTGTAGAGAATACTTAAAGCATTGATTTCGCTGAAAAGACTATGTGTCTATCTATCGACGATTTTAATAGACATTTGTGATGATTTTTATGATATACCCTTGAAAATTTATTTTTTTTAAAAATAACTTCCTGGTGAATTTGTAGAATTTCAAAATGTTTCAAGATTTTGTTCTGCATAAAAAAAATACACAATTTTTGTAATGTAAGTTTATTTGTATCTCTTACATCTTTGGAGTTATCGAATGTTTTAATGCCCAAAAAGTAATATTTTTGTATGGAAACCGCAAATTTCCACAGACGAAGCTATACCAATACGAATCTGTAAAGCAAACACTATCATATCCAGGGATATATAATTGTCGCATGCTGTCTTTTGCATGCTAAATATACAGTGAATACCCAATTTTATCAGCCCCCGATTTTTCTTCCCATGATTTTGTCTACCCCCGATTTTGTCAGCTTTTTGACCCAATTTTGTCAGCCTCATGCGAAAATTCGTTTGGTGGGCTCTAGTATGCGAATCACGTCAAATTCGAGTAAATTCATTTTCTAGCATATATTTCTTATAAAAATGCAAAAATAAATAAATCATTTTTTTTAAGTGGGAAATATTTTGTAAATAAACGTGACTGAAGACACTATAGTTCAAAATTCGTTATTTCATGGTCAGAATAATTTTGTTAACTTTTTTGTAACTTTAAAAACGCTGTGCACCTGCTGACTCCTCTGTGCAACAATTTTCCCGGAAAGTTGAAAAATTCCATTTTGACGCATCGTCGGACCCTGTGCATTGAAAATGTCCAAAACTAATGATTTTCAACTGCCAACAACTTTTTCTTCAATATAAAACACTTTCCCGAAAATCCATTTTGAGACATCGTCGGACCCCCTTTGCATTGAAAATTTTTAAAACTATTGATTGTCAATTACCAATTACTTTCCCTTCAAATTCAAACACAGAGAATAATACGACGATACAATTATCGACGATGACAATGAATGCGACGATACATTATCGTTCACGGAGTTTCCGATGACGATACATTATCGTTAACGAGTAACGCCGATAAATTATCGTGAAAAATGTGACGTATTAACAACCCTGTGGCTCAGCCGTTTCTAGGCCCATGCCTCTCATGCTCTTGCGTAGGATGCCTAGCAGGGGACTGTTCCTAACCTAATTGCGTGAAGTTGATTGCAAAGATTGGAATTCCTTCAAACTTCTAGGACAAACCATCAACCGAATTTGCGTCGATAATGCTACTATTCTTGCAGCAAATTCAAAGCTGAAAGCATCTAGTTCCCCGAGCACAGATGGCGTTCCCTCGACTTCGACGGCTTTTTGAACCACTTCGGTGAGTCTTCGTGCTATTACGCACTACTGGAACATTCCCTTCCTGCTGTAAAGCAGCGCACATGTTTCCAGTTCACAAAAAAAGAAACAAATTGGGGAATCTCGTGTTTAGGTACCGTATCAAAACAATCCGAGCTGGTTGGTAGAACCTTTTTTCTTTCACTGAAAACACTAGGGGAACTGTGGGTAAGACGGACAGGTGGGGTAAGACGGACACATGGTTATTTTAGGGATATAACATTAAAACTTCAATTGGATAACCATGAATTACGAAATACTTCGTAGGCCTTGAATACTATTAAACGTGTACAATTTAAGCAAATATTGATAATCAGTTGTGCAGCTTCTTACGGATGTAATTTCCAAGTTTCCGATTTTAAGGTTTATCGATAAAAAAAATAATTTTTTTTGCGGATTTTTTCCTTTGTAACTCTTAAGTAACATCTTCGTGGAAAATAACAGGTAAGTTGATTTATGCGTGAATAAGTACAAGCGCTTAAAAGTATGTGTACTAGTAGGGCAAGACGGACGGTCTTGATTAATTCTGTTGATTCATTCTTACATGAATGTATCGCATGTAGAAACAAAATTAAAGCAGTAGTCAAACGTGGAGAACTACCCAATTAGCTGAAGTCTCGTATGCAGTAGACTGCAGGATGTACGTTAATGTAATCGAGACTAAATACGGAATTCCTAGAACATGGAAAAGGTAGACGACTTTGTGCAAGTCCCATACTCTACACACCAAAAAAATCTGAATTTTATCGTTGACGTAATTGCAAACATGACACAATTCAACAAACCGTAATTTACGAAATGACGGAACATTACCGTGTTCCATTTTATTTTACATGAAACATATACTTTACATGCGCGATGAAATAAAATTACACTTCCTACCATTCAGAACAAACGCTGTGTGTGGAGTAAAATTACATGATTTACGAAATTAAACGTCATGTAAAATTAAAATCAAACGTAAAACTAAGTCATTTTTGATGCTCGTATATGTCAGGGTCAGGAGACGTAAATTTACACTATTTTTTCTAGGTGTGTAGCTATGTGTAATCCAGGAGCTGATGTTACCAATAACGCATTTAATATATAACTTTCCAGTTTTGTATAAGCGATTGTGCCTGACCATTGGAACTGGTTGTATAGCTCTCTTTATGACAACGGCAAAAACGATATTAGAAAATACATCATTTCCTTCAACTCTAAATCATACCCCAGAACGTTGTTTTTCACCTCGAATTGAACATATATATTAAAAGGAACCATAATCTATTCAAAACATCCGTTAGAAATAGTAAATTTTAATATTTTGTGTTGTGATCATCTTTCCTGAAACATGTCCGTCTTACCCCACCCATATGTCCGTTTCACCCGCAGTCTGAAAAAAGTGCAGATATTTCTTCGTTTTCTAATTTTTTAAAAAATGATACTTATTGATTTTTGTAGAAAATTCCCTCTGGTCACTCGAAAGCCAACATATGGTGCTACAACATAGAGTATTACATGTTGACAAAACATGCTCTTACTATGTTATATTTCAGTATTGCCTTAATATGTCCGTCTTACCCTCAGTTCCCCTACATTGCAGACGACCAACACGATTTAATACCTAAACGATCGACAACGACCAACCTGCTCTCGTTCACAACATATGTAATCGATGAATTCGTTGACGGATTGCAAACTAATGCGATTTACATGGATCGCCTTCGACAAAATCAACCATGATAGCGTAAACTCGGTATTCATGAACAACTCCTGCGATGGTTTTGTTGCTACCTCGATGGAAGGCACCTCCAAATCAGCATTGTCTATCTGCACCATTCTTCACTACATCCGGTATCCCAGAAGAAAGCCATCTCGGACCCGTAATATTCCTCCTCTACTTTAATAACGCCAATATCATATTACAAGGACCCCGCCTTTCTTTCGCCGACAACACGAACATATATTTATTTATTTATTTATTTCCTATCTTCGGTATACACCGTACAGACACCTTTTAAAACTATATATTTCTTATTAATAACTTATATCTATGCTTGGAAATGTTGAAATCAAACACTGAAGAAGCTTCGTTAAATCTTTGGCAACATCTTTCCAGTGGATTCTTTTGTCCATATGAGGTACAATGTCTAGGGATCCATAACACAGTGGGGTTACGAAGAACACGAGGAGGCGCATACAAATTAACTGTCTATATTACCTGACAGCAAGTCGAAAACAAAAACTCTTTGCAGGAAGATACGGCGAGTCGCCAGAGTCTGCAGACCGAGTAGCATACATGTATCGGCATAAGGAGGCAATACAACTGGATCTTTTCATGGAAGTTTCCTGAGAGCGAATCGCACAAAACATCTTTGTATACGTTCTAATCGGTCATTTTGAACAGCATGGTATGGTGCCCACACTTGCACAGCATACTCCAGAACACTTCTTATCAGGGCACAGTAAAGAGCTTTTAGTGCGTAGAAATCATCGTGCTCTACTTTAAGAAGCCCAGCATTCCGAAAGCCTTGGCAGTTGTCGCGGTGATATGGTCGGAAAAGCTCAACTTCCTATCGAAGAGCACTCCCAAGTCACGGATCGATTCGACGCTTTCAATTGTTCTTCCTTTAAGGCTGTATTCATAAGGTCCTAGAGTAAGCAAGCGTCCGAAACTAATCATATTTCGTTTATTCCACCCTTAAGCGTCTGGATTTGGAGAATTTATTCAGCTTGTCTGATTAAGACACATTAAAGAACAATTCTTCAGCATGTATACAGCCTGAAGAAAACCACAGTTCAGCTTTATCAATAAACCTTTTCGTTACTGCTATTCAGCTGAGAGAATTATCATGTAAAAATATTAAAAAAGATATTTAATTTCAAGTTACACACGCCATCAATCTCTTTGGAAGCTATCTTTTTTTTATTAATGTTACGTTGTAATGTTGTTGGATATCATATCACGTATCACGTACCTGGATTCGAATCCGCAACCTGTTGAATACTAAGCACTTACTTTACTATCTGCACCTACTTTACAATCTTGCATACATTGAATGCTTAAGATTTCACCAATGCACCGAAAAGTATAGGTTGCTGAATAGAGTGTGTACAAAGGCTATAGTAGCCTTTTATAGATTTGAGTGAATCTAGTTGGCTTGGGTTCGAATCCCAACGTACGATAATTTTTTTTATTTGATAATTTTAAGAACATTCGAGAATTTTAAATTAGACAATTTACTAGTTTCGAAAACTGATGATTGTAGACGTTTTTGTATTCAACATGAGGACTTACAGTTGTCACAAGTAAAAATGGGTGTCATATAAAGAGGTGGTAACTGAATGATGGATTGAAGCCATTAATAATACTAATGTGGCTATCTCCTCGATTTATTTTCCACTCCCTGCCAAATGATTTTCTTTTCAATGTGATTTTTTTTGGTAAGCGGAAGTCGCTGTTCGAATTCAATAGTTTATATATTTATATCAATTATTTTTTATTGGAATGAAAATACGTTTAAACTCATTGTACCTTTGTCTGCAAGTCGATAAGTAAAAAAAAAATTCATGGTAACAAGGCTAGTGTCAAAAATTTACAGCAACGTTCGAACAAATAGTTTCTCTTGTGATCCATATAAGAATATTCATGTTTTAAAAGTAAACAGACCATTTCGATTAAAAAGTAAATTTACATACACAAGGGCGCGTGTGATTTGGTAAGCTTGCACATTGAAAAATTTACTTATTACTCGGCTGTGCGGGGATTTAGCTGAGTTCAACTAAGTGTGTATGTATATGCAAGTCACTGGAATGATTTTTTTAGGTTTGCTAATGCATCGAACCAACTTGATAACTGCTTTTTGTTAGCAATGACATTTTTTCAGGACGAAATTGAAATTGTAAATCAACTACATGAAATTATAAAAAACTGTATAAATTTTATAAGAGCAAACCGTTGAAGCAACAAATAGAATAAGCAAAGGGTTCTAAATGCGCTAATTTGAGAAGTTCTTCACTTAAAAGTAAAAAAAAATGTGCACGTATTGGGACTCGAACCCAAGTCGATTACCAATAGTCATGGTTTTCTTATCGTGTGAATTTTTAGAGTAGGAACACATTAAACACATAATTCAGCTAGAAATCAAAGGAGGTATAAAGGCAAATGTATAAGTAGAAACAACCTTTTGAAGACATGTAGTGCAGCTTAATGAATAAAGGTAATAGTATTGGCAACAGAATCATTTATTCAACTCGTAATTCAGTCTAATTGGGATGGTTGAATAAAAGCATTAATATTGCTGCTGCTACATTTGTTAGTAGTATAGTTCAGCCTAGTTTGAGCTGGCGAATATTGGAGTTTAAATAAGCTAAATAAACTGTTAATGTTCAAATAGTTCATAGAAAGTTTTATTCAGATTTCATAGCCTTTAATCTGCTTTTAATCAGACAAGTAGTCTTATAGTTCAGCTCCTAATGTTTGTTGGGAGCTTGAAGCCTTATAGCGTCAAGTGCCGAAGCGATAGTTCGGATTTAGATTTTGAGATCGTCCGCGTATAGCATTTCCCAGACTTAATTCGACTACAGATATCATTAATGAACAAAATAAAAATAAGCGGGCCCAGATGACCGCCTTGCGGGACTGCTTTGGGTGTTCTGAATGTGCTTGAGCACGTGTTTTTTATACTCACGAATGCCGAACGATCGGAAAGATGCAACCAGTTAGTCAGCCAGGTGGGAAATCTCAAACGCTTTAATTTAAGGATTGCGATGTTGTGCGGTACTTTGTTGAAAGCTTTTGAAAAGTCGATATAAAAAACATGAAATTTTTTCAACAAATATAGGATAAAACCGATACTTTAGTACGTGGCATGATCAAAACAGAATCGCTTTGAACCCGAGTAATTGCTCCATTGTTACATTCACGCCATCCGACTCATTTTAACTACAATTTCTTCGACTCGAGCATTCCAAGATGCTCTCATGTCAAGGATCTCGGAGTCATCATGGATCCGACATTAACGTTCAAACTACATACTTCGTGGATAAGGCATCAAAACAGCTTGGGTTCATCATCGAACAGCGAAACATTTTGGGAACCTATACTGTTTAAAAATCACTCTGTTGCGTGTTGGTTCGCTCAGCACTAGAATATTGTTCTGTTGTTTTGAATCCGCACTACCAGAACGGCGTTAACAGAATCGAAGCCGTCCAAGCCGGTTCGTACGCTTTGCACTCCAACACCGTCCTTGGCAAAACAGATTTCAGCTGGTGACTTACGAAATCCGGTGTCCGTTAATACAGCTCGACACTCTAGGCATCCGGAGGGACTGCCTGGATCTTCAAGCCTGCGTTTGAGCTCTACGTTATCTCTTCAGCGAGTTCCATTCAGGAGAACCAACTATGGACGCTTGAACGCTGTTACCGGACTCCAGCGTATTTTTAACAGTGTGGCGACGGCGGAATTCGATCAAAGCTAAAATATTATCTATTCTGAAATGCAATTAGTTTAAGCAACCACTATTGGGGCCAAGAGGTCTGTTGGCGAAGGTAAAACAAATAAACAATGAATAACAATAAACATATCCTTTTGTTAAAAGTAAAACAAACTTATGCAAGAGCATCGGAGGCATGGGTCTAGAAGTGGCTGGGCCTACCATATGTTGAGTACTGTCAACGTCTGTACATTAACACAGGGATGCCACATTCCTGGTTAAGAATGATCAACTCCGCGCAAAATTTAAATTTTGTAATTTAGGCCATTACAAATCTTTTTTAAAAATTATGTAACCCCCCTCCCCCTTTCAAAATCGCTGGAAAAAATCAGGGGGCAAATATTTTTTTTTAATAAGCTCAATTAAAAAATTTGTCACTTTTTATAAAACAACAATAGCGTTCATAAAGTTTTGCTTTTCGTCATTGAAAACTATTCTAGTAGTTTTGGAAAATGCTATCCCATAATTTTTTTTTATTTTGACCAAGAATGGTCAATATGGTAGATAGGACGTCCGAATAAAATCGTCGATCCAATCTAACATCAAACGAAACGTTTACTGTTCGCGGAAGGAAGGACCGGCCCGTGAATTCTCAAACAAACATCTCATGGCAAGGCTAAAAGACCGACTTCTGAATCGATTCCATTTTAAGAGGTTATATACAAAGTTGTAGCGAAAAAGAGAGCTAAGTTCGTGATTTTGTTTTATGCAATTTTTTTTTGAAAAAGCAAAAGACAGCTCGTTGGTAGTGCTATCAAAGTTCGAAAAAACAAGTTGAATTAAAAATAATATTGAAGGTTGGCGGAGTTATGGCCCATCCCCCGTAGCGAGTTTTTTTTGCAGAGTTTGCGGTGAACGCTCTCCAAGTCGAACCGCTCAACTGAAATCAAAAAAGTGAAAAGATTATTGAAGAAAAATGTATTGTGGTGTACTTGAACGGATTGGTTTCCCAATAACAATTTTTTTCCTGTAAATAAAACGTGTTAACCAAAAAAATGAGTTCAGGGGTATTAAAAAATTTAAACAAAAATTCATTGCAAAGAATCAAAATTTTTTGGATAAAAATGGAACCGTTCAAGTATACGAGAATGTAAATACAAACAATTCAAAAAAAAATTGATGAAACTCGGATGAATAGTTTTTGCGATATCACGTTCACCGCAACGGTACTTTTCAAACAACTTAGTTACGAAATAATTGCGTTTAAAGTTATGTGTTAACTTCATACGCGGAAGAACCAGCGTGCTGCGAACGGCTATAGTTTGGAATCTAGTGCTCCGATCTGGATGAAATTTCGCACAGATATTTTCAAAAGTATGTACTTTCAGAATATTCAATAATTTTTTTTCGATTTGTTGAGTTCCAACTTTGTATATAACCCCTTAAATGCAACAGTCGATAGAGATCGGTTGTTGCATTCTAAAATAATTTCTATAAGGAAACAATCTGAATTCACATAAGACTCCTGGCGATTTCTATGTGGTTCAATATTCAATATGCATGAGATTTACCGAAAGGCTTTTGAAATTTAAAGATTTAATATGGGATCGCAGTATTCATACCATATTTCCGCACCCATATGTGCGATTCGTATGAACTTCACCAGATTAAAGTCTGCTACTAAACCTTCCATTTAAGACTAAGCTTGTGAAAATCGAATTAGTCGTTTTTCAAGGAACGGAAGAGACTTTAAATCTGAAATATTCCAAGAACTAGGAACTTGCAAAATCGTCGAGAAGGACGCTGGAATCAAAAGGACTTTGTCTGACCATCAGCGATCAAGAAGGCTCTAGCAAAGCTAAATGTAGATCTTACAAACAAAGGTACCATCAGCACTTACCGCAGGGAGAACCGGGAATCCATTATCCATGTTAATGTTTGTAGCCTTGGAGTGACGGGAAAGATGGACTGAAAAGCGTGCGAGGATATACCCACAGCGACCATCAAGCGATCTGGTACAGCATTGGTAACTGGACACGGTTTGAATAACGAGTGAAAGTGGAAAACAGCGATCTTTCACAAGGACGTGTCCGTCGAAGAATTTAAATTTGAGGGCATCCTCTTCAACATAAATGCGAACGAGTTAATGGCAGTACTAACAAGGGCGTGTAATGCGACCATACCGAGAAATGGGAAACCGAGAAACGGTCGTCGGCTGTAATACGACGATTACCGATTTACGTATAAGTTATTCCGAACTTGGAGAAGAGTTAGAGTGACACCGAAAGAGGGAAACGAGCTGCATGAGATGCTTTTAACAAAGCAGTCGAGCTGAACAAGAAAACTTGAAGTAATGAGATTTGCCACAAAGCCAACGCGAATTCTCAAAGAGATGCAAGTTGGCATAGCAAAGATAAAAGGCCCAGCTGCAAGGTGTCCGGAGAAGCTAGAGGTCACCATCGAAAGGTTTTCCCCGCAACTTGAACCAATCTTCGCCGTACAGTGAGGAGGATGATCACGAAGAAGAAGCTCGAATTACCGACAAGCAGCTGATCGAGATGGCGAAAGCCATGAGTAGAAAGACCAAGTATCAGCCTCTCATATATTGCTGAAAAAAGCGATATATGAGAACCCGGATATGTTCAGAATGATCCGATAACTGGAAGCGAAAGAAGCTGATGTTGCTTCCGATGCCGGGAAAACTTGGAGATCTTCCAGTGTATAGGTCAATATGTCTCTTGGTACTGTTAGAGAGATTAATCCTGAACAAGTTAATCGGACCGTGAGAACGGCATGTCATTCAATTCGACTTCGTTATAGGCAGGTCTACAGTGAATTCCACCCGAACGGTTGTGGGAGCTGTGATGACAACAGAGAAAAGGATATCGCTATTGCGTGGTTGTTACCTTAGACGTGAAGAATGCTTCAATTGTACTGGCTGGGAAGCAATCGCCCATACGCTGTACAGCATGAGTAACTCTACAGGATATTACAGAGCTACTTTCAGTACCGAACACTGATCTATGAGACAGACAAGGGAGAATGACAACTACGACTGACGTCCCTCGGCCCGACGCTGTGGAATGCAGTGTACGATGGAGTATTGAAGCTGAACCTTCTCAGAGGTGTAACGATTTTCGTTTTCGCGGATAATGTAGTGTTCCAAGTAATCCGAGAATCACTAGCAGAGCTGGAGGCACTCGCCACGGAATCGTCTTCATCATAAAACAGAGTTGGTGTTTGTGAATGACTGAACTGTTGTCTAGAAAGGAATCGCGTATTACCTGTAGGACAGTTGAAAGCTGAAAGAGGCAGAGTCAAAGATTGATTAACTGCATATGTTGTCACTTACGATGAGTGTAACTGCACAGTGTGATTCCATAGATGTCCGATATGGGATGCACTGTATAATTAGAGTTCTTAAGTAACCCACCCAGTGTTGACTAGCAGCCGAAAGACAGCAACAGGCGAAAATCGCGGTCGGAGAACATATCATCGACTCGAACTTTTAAAGTCCCGACGATTATGCTAAGGGGAAGACTATGAGAGTAACCACAGCTTTGGTTGAGGCGCCAGTGTATCGGGCACCACGAACCATCTGGAATCCCCGGACCGAAGCCCGTGAGCAGACTAGTTACACCGTCAGGAACTATATCGAGTGAAGCGCCAGCGGTTGGTCAGCAAGTTTTCAGCGAATCGGAAGCAGCAAACAGGATTTATGAACTATCCGAGTAAATTGCGACAAACTGGGAGCTAATTGACTTACGCAACGGACATCGGTATCGAGTGAAATTCCGCCGTTGAGGAATAAATGACTCACTGAGATGACTCGCGAAAACAGGAACTAAATGGCTCACAGAAACGGGAGTTCGCCACTGCAATTAACGGAATAGGTGTTCGGAGCTAAACGGCTCGAATATATGCTCTATTGTATCATTTTGTCATAACTTGTCCAGGACAATATATAATCATTTTTGTACAAAGACATACCTTAAGTACCACCATTAAAGCTGAAAGAGATTGTTAAAATTATGTAAATGGAAAAAGCGATATTGAAATTTCAACAAAAGAACATTCTATTCGAAATATCTCGTGATCTCGATCTATCTTCGGAAAACCTGTTCGGAAAATCAAGAGCTGTGAAAGACCAAATAGTTTTCAACTGTACCACTAGGTTGTGCCAGTGATCTTCCTTTTTTTTGAGTTCACTGTATCTCAAGACCGAATCAGCCTCCCCACGATATAACGCTTTGATGCAGTCTCTTGGGGCAGAAGGAAGGAAGAAAAGTAAGGACTATTTTAAGTGGTTATGCACGAAAGTCAATGCACTTTTGAAAGTGGTTATGCAGTCATTGTCAATGCACTTTTAAAACTTTTCAACTTTACTATAGTAAACACACGCTCAGACATTTTCACATCTCGACGAACTGAATCTAGTGGTATATGACACTCGACACTCCGGGTCTAGCTTGACAAGTCGAGTTTCAGAGTGATTGCATTCCTTATATAAAAAAGGCAAATATGAACTGATGATTCCTATACGTTTCGTAAATCCGTACGACTGTACAACAAGATGGGGGAAAATGAAAGTATATTGAAGATGTACACGGAACAGAGCCAAATGACTATCATATACCAGACAAACAAATCTACATGTTTTCAAACACAAGCAATAAACCTAACCTGCCGTTTTCACTAGAGCTCGAAAAATTATAGTATGCACAGAATGTACGTTCGCCAGTTCGCCAGTCCATATGTAAAATGCTACAATCCTGTTTCTGTACAATGTTATCAAGCAGGGTCATCTTTGACCAATTTTCATGCTTTTTGTGTAAAGTCGGTCCATGTGCCACTACAACGGTACGAAAACTATCCAAGCAACCAAAAGTTCGGATAATACCTAAAAGTACTCCTAAATGTTCATATTAAGTTCTTAGTGATCATTCAAGCTTTTATTGAGAATTTAGAAACAGATTAAACCGCTATTAGAAATTGCACTGTTCGGAAAATTATTTAAAACGAAAAACTTAACCATCCCTTATATGAACTTTTGATTGATTCAATAAAGTTTGCTTGAATTGCTTAAGTAAAACAACCCCGCTATCCGAAATCACCCTGCGGAAACGTCCACGAGAACGATCGCAGGAAAATGTAAAATGAAAAAAAATATGCTTTTTTTTTGTTTTAATAAAAATAAATATTTATTTTTTGTTTGCCACCCCTTTCAGAAAAAAAATTGTGCTTGGACATAATTTTTCAAAAAGATTTGTAATGGCCTTATTTCTCGCATCAGTAAAAATATTATATATGCAATTTCATATTTATTTTAGTAGTTTTAAAATAGTTTATATCAGGAAAAAAGCGAAAAATGCAAAATTTTCAAAAATTGCCTTTGGTTCACTTCAATCCATTTTCGGGTCCATTAATTTTTCTTGGGTCGGCATCAAATTTTGCAGGTGTTATTTTTAGGAAACTTTTTCAACCCGGCGCTCTTCGAGATTGAGTGATATCGCAAAAATGGCCAGCCATAAGGTATCGTTTCTAAGAAGCAGTAACATAAAAAACTCTGGTTTTGTAATCGCTACCATCCCTAGCATTTTCAAACAGTAAACTCTTGTCGATCTAAGGCGAACATTCGATTCGTGGATGAATAGTTTTACGTTGTAAATAATACTGGTTAAAATTAAAATTACTGTCACAGAATCTTGTAATTAATAGAGGTATGAACCGGAACGCGCGAATTACTAAAGCTCGGTAAAAATCTTCAAAAGATATTCAAGTAGGCAACAGAATAGTGCAGAATACACTTTAGGCTGTGAAATAGATTACTGCAGTCTCTACTATCTTTTGAAAGATTGTATGATAATCGATTATTTCGGTTTTTCTATAAACAGATCGATTTTCGAAATTTGAAATGTTGAAATATATTCTATAGATTCGAAAAAAGAGCATTTGATGGCAACAGATAAAATTACATTCATCTGACGCTTTAAATTGCATCTGTTATACAGGTTATATGTGCCATTATGATGGGCCAATTTTAACAAATCATCTACGCTATCCTTTCAGTAAGATATTTTTTCAATAATTGCACACCAATCCACGCCGCCTCCGATAGTTACAAGCGGCGTGACGCCGCTGATCCAAATTGATTCCTACGCCGCCACCGATTAAGACTACATCGGCGCACATGTCTATTCTGTTTTACTTACCTCTTAATTTTAATGGAATTTTTTTCTTAATTTTAATGCAAACATACCATCATTTGTAATACCTTAGATTTTTATTCAAGTGCTTATAATATACTTACTGTTCTACACTTATTCTAGTAATTTAAGTGCGTTTACCAAGATTACCTCATTATGCTTTGTAGATTGATTCAGATTTTTTTTCAATAGATTCTAACATACTGATCATTTGACTAAATGCTTAAATTTATCTCTTCCTGATCACTTTGCTATAATTACAAAAAGTGAGTTACATATTTAGTTATAATTTTGAATACCAATTTTTACTTCCAAAATGGAACATCCCAAACAAAAATCTGCCTAACATTTTTACTTTGTGGTTATATATTCAAAAATAAAACCCAATCTCGTCTTTTGTAATGACTAAGTCAACAGAGATTCATTATTTGTTACGCCATGGAATATTCGGTCACGTTTAATCACACCTATCACCTGGCTAAGTCTTTTCGTGGCTTTTTCTACCCTCTCGCTGTGTCTTTCATTTAAAGCTCCAGCAGAAGCACCTCCTCGTGCTATACGGAGTTGGCTATTTTGCTAGTGTCCATCATTCGGTCGTCATAGAGCGAGAGGGTCTTTGAAGCACGGATTTTACGTACCGAGGGTGGTACATCACCGGGGGTTTTAACCCGTTGACTTGGGTTCCTAAGCCGCTCAATACTACCCTTAGGTCCGAAGACCTCATGAAATACTTCCAGTGATCGCTGCCGCTTCATATGTTTGCTGTCTTCACGATTTTGATCGCTGAGGCTTGATCGGCTGCTGTTGAGATTCTTAACTGCGTTCGCCGATTTGGAAACAACGATACGGAGTTTTTGGTTCGGTGAATTGGATTGGATCATGGTAAACGGTTGACTGGTGAAGTCATCAGTCAAAGTCTTAAACTTGGAATTAGCTGATCGGATGAGATTGTTTTCGTATCGTCCACCATTGCTAGTACTGAGATCCAAGTTGCTGGGACGCTCGGCTAACTTCTTCTCGATATCATTGTCTGCTGCGTTTATTAGGGTGATGTGAGGATTTGTTGAATTTACATTCAGTCGTTTGGAAGGTATATTCTCCAGGTTGACCTTCGAAATGAGAGAATTTTCAACGAAATTCGAGCTATCGTCGCAGTCCTGCTGGACGTAAGGGTTTGATTTTTGGAAAGTTTTCTGCAGCATCGCTTTGACGCTGTTCAGGCCTTTTATTTTGTGATGTACTTTGTTGTTTTCCAGCTTTGGGAGAACACAAGGATAACGGAATGAAACGTCCGAATGATGATCATTAGTTAGTGATTTGAATCTATCTTCCTCGTCTGGAATGTAGGCGTCGTTTATGCTATGTTTCTGTAAACCATTTGGAATAATTTGATTACGAGCTCTTATGGGTACGTTTATAACTTTAGAATGAGTTACAGAAGAGGTGGTGGTATCGCAATAATGATGGCTCTGTGGAATGATCTGTTGATTAGGCGGTGTCATAAACGCAACAGCTGTGGAGTTGACTTTCGTGTATGTTGCGGGAGGTGTAATAATCAAATTGTTCGTGCTTAATGTTGGTGTTTGACCTTTGTGCAGTTGAGCTTTAGGGTTCATACTTGTAATATCTTGGATGCGCTCTTGGACACAAAGTGCAGTTAAACGAGCTTCGGCATCATGGTCCCAACAATCCTCACATGTGTCTTTGACTACCTTAGCAGCGATACTATTTTCATAATTGCCGGGGAATCTTGGTCTAGTCTTGTTTCTGGACACCAATACCTGCATCTGCTCGAAGTTGGGATTGGTACCAATTTCTTCTTCGTATGGCGCCTTATAGTCGGGTACCGAATTTTCATCCGGGTAAAAATCATCACACCTTGTCGCTAGTTCCCATAACACCAAACCTAGTGAATAGACATCAATTTGTTTCAAGGCTGATTCACAATCCCGCAGATTGACCGCACCTTCCAACACCTCTGGAGCCATATAGCGCAATGTTCCCACCTCGTTGATACTCTTTGTTTCAGCTAAAGCTATTTCACCCCGACATTCATAACGAGGTCCGAAAGTTTTCATTGCGAAGCCAAGATCACATATACAACAAGAAAGGTCGGGTTTCACCAACACATTTCTTGAATTGAGATCACGATGACACACACAGGGCTTCACCAAATCTCCTTTGCGAATCTCCGTGTGCAAATGAGCCAGTCCATTGGCGATCGATTTACCCATTCTGCAGAAGACACCAAAACCCATCTGGTTGTCGGATAACCAATCCTGAAGACATCCCAGAGGAGCCAATGAAAGTACCAAGAGATATTCGATGCGACCATCCATCGTGCGACGTTCGTCACATCCTAACGACAAGAAAGTATAAATTATTTTTACAAATGAGTACATACCGATTAGTAGCTTACCGAAGTATGTTAGTAAAGAAGGCGTTTCCATGAGAGGGATCGTATAAATATCTTTCTCATTTAAGAAATACTGTCGATGTTGAGCGGTAAAAAGCTTCACAGCCACATGCTGTTCATTAACAATACCCTTCCAAACTGTACCGTATCTTAAAGAGAAAAAGAAATATTTTATAACATTACTAATGGCAGCATGACACGACACGAGGTAAAACATACTTTCCCTGACCAATCATTGAAACCAATTTCAAATTATCTACATTGTATAAATTTGAACTGTAGCCGGGTCCAGAAGGTTCCAACGGGGCCAGTTCTGAAACCGCTTTGGACGTTTTCCTGCATGTCAAGAATCCGATTATCAACATCAGAATGATTCCAACCATTGCAAAGCAGATATAAACCGTCGGAGAACTCCATATCGATGTGTACGGTGCAAAAGGTGTGTATTCACTTTCGGCACCCAAACGGACACTTTCCGGTATGATTGGATTAGAGGCATAACTGAAATTGCCGTTGCAATTGTCACCCGAGCAACAGCAGAAATAATGGCCGCTTTGGGTTTCCTTGTGGCTGACACACTCATTATGGTAGCATGTTTCTTTCTTATCCGATAGCTCCCAGCACCCTACAATTGTTAATAATTAATGGAAGTACTGGCGCAACAGCCCAATTAGAGGTTCTTACCTTGTACAACTACTTTGGTTGTATTCTTCGTTGTGTCAAATGTCCATAATGCGTAGCAGAAAGTTGCGTAACGGGCACATGCGACTACGGTGGACTGAAACGAATACATTAGAAAAGCACTGAAATGTTAGAATACTTTTTAATATATACCGTATTCTTATCCACTAGTGTATTATCAGTTGGCTCCGCAGGTTCATCATAGCTATCATAATCATCCGAACCATCTTGACTATATTGGCTGTTGGTGTTGGTAACAGAAGTCGCTCCATACTGCAAGCAGGTTCGAACCTTTAACGGAGTTCCTTGAAGTGATGAGAAAGGAAATTAAGTATTACCAAGTGATTATGAATATATAATGGTGACATATTTGGTACAAAGACGAAAACAATACGAATGTTAGCTATTGAAAATTTACTAACGGATTGCGGAATACAGATATTTGATACAAGGCATGATACATGATAAATCCTAATAACCCAAGTGATAACCCCAGTTTTCGTTCATTTCAACGACAACTAACCCCAAGTTAGTAACGTGGTAGGTATTATAGGCGAAAAGTTGTACTACAATCAACATACTTATATTTTTATCGAGCTCCCGAAATATCAATTTTATTCAAATGTAGCTGTATTTTAATAAAACTGCTGGTTTCAAATATGGAATAATGGAAAGTTATGCTGAAGGTATGTACTTTATTTGTATCTATTGATGTCAAAAGATATTATTTTGTTTGTTTATAGAAAATGTCAATAACTTTTACGATTTTGTAGCAGACGGTTTCAGCACACATTTTTGCTAAATTATTGAAATAATTTTTTGTCCACGTATGTCCACTATGTTTCAAGGCAATTTGTGTTCTTTGAACGATTCTCCATTTGGAACATTATAGAATTATTGCCCAAATTTGCCCGTTTTCGAGTAATCTTTGATTAAGTGGAGACGGAGACGGATTATAAGATTTTCAGTTTACAATTTAGACTCGTACTTTTAATTACTGCTGCACCTCCGGTTGTCATAGCGAGTCTCACAATACTGTATTTTGAACAGGAAGAATTGTGTATTTAGTGGTGAAAATTTCATCGAGATTCATAAACATTTTCAAAAGTGGAACGCAAAAGACGTAAATAATTTTGGTCGTTCATATTGAAAACCAACGAGGTCAACAGAAGTGATCGCCAAAGGTTCAAAATTTCAAAAATCGATTACGAATACCATGGTCAAACGTTACCGGGCAACTATGACGTTTGATCATGCAAAGCAAAACAAATCTAGAGGTGGAATATATAACTGGATTTTACGAGCGAAAATCGGTAGAGTTGAACAAAAGAATACTGTGATCTCTGGCCGTGACTTGGCTAAAAATCTCACTTTCGCGTACACTCCAGCTTTGTGATTTTTTTTGTGAGAAGGTTGTCAATCGTAGTATGTCAGCAAGCATGACAACAAAGTGTGGTTGCTCAAAACTATACCAGGAAGCAGTACGAGCATGTTCTGACCAAGTATAACGCAAGCATTTAAATAGACGCTTCATCGCACAGTGGAGTAACTATAACAAATTCTTGGCAAATAACCAAAAAAAATTTTTTTTCGATTTTTTATTTAGTTATATTTTTTTAGATACCTAAAAGCATACTGCATATTATGGCAAAATAAAGAGTTTGCCAAAAATTGCTAAAGATTTTTTGCATGGATGCAAAATGATGATAAAATGGTGGGTTTTTAATCATTTTTTATTATATATTCAGCAAAATCGCTTTCTAATGATGATGACTGTATTAAATAGGACAATATTATAACAAACGTAATTGAACACAACTATTTGCGTAATTGGACCAGCTTTAGAAACACCCTTTTTAAACATTTTATTCCAAATTTGAATGATAAAAAAGTTACATTATACGGCAAGATCCGGCAAAGTTGCTGAAACAACATTACAAAACAAGATTCCGGCTATCCGAAAAACATTCAATCTTTTCCGATCCACAAATTCCAAGCGATTTGAAAATATAAATATTTCTACTAGTTTGAGGTACACCAAAATGCTGTAGGGCCAAATACCATGTTTGGCAAAATGTATATCTATGATGATGTGCACAGGTATCCCTTTTTCCTCCTTTTTCCACTGACCAACTGTTCATGCATCGGGAAAAACAAATGTATTCACAAAGATGACCTCAAAAATACTAGTATTCGGGAGGATCTAGAAAAATGACCTCTGCACTGGTGGGTGGATAGATGCCAAATTGTCCCAAAAACTAGTTATTTTCTATTTTTAGTTCATATTAAGGCATAATAACAGCAATGGCCGCAATAAATAGTTTTGGCCAGGATTCGACCCCAGTTGCTCCTCTGTGCATCGTAATAATGGACTTTGAACAAATCCTCGGTCTAACAATTTAAAGAAAACTACGAATCTTAGTAAATTTCACTTGTCTTCGTATTTTTGGCATATTCATTTTTAGTTACTACAATTTGCAGCAAACTTGTTATCAATTTTCACTTCATGCATTTCGAGAAATATATGCATCGGACAGCAATTGAATAATAATCGTACAGAGAGTTGAAAAGTTTTATAACTGTGTTGTATAATATTTCAAAATACATATTTTGAAATGACTAATAACATAAATTTTCATAAAAGCTACATCATCTATACACCCAAATGTCTTATTGCGTGCAAATCAACAAATTCTATCATTTAACTACACACCATTTAAAATTCGATACATTATAAACATTATTGACATACACTGGAACCATTAAAATCATACATTCGTGAAAATTTCTTATATTTATATTAAAATGTCAGCCATTTTGTATCTGCCATTTTGAATTTTGAAAATCTGACATCAAAATCGTAATCTGCGCCCCCAAAAACCGTTGTATGTACCTTTGCAGGTAAATCGAAACCATTTTCGACTTTTGGACAGGTTTTTAGGGAAATCCGCCACTGTGTGTCGGTGGTAAAATAGAAATGGCCCAGGCACCTGGCCGTCAAATGGTTAGATAACATAGTACAGTCAGCTCCTTGGCGAATTTTAAGCTGATAAAACAGGGACATTGATAAAATCGGGACATATATTTTTCTGTCTTTTTAATAACCCGAAGCTCTTAAAATATTCTTCTTTGTTCCTTAGATATAATCTTGAAACCTTTTCTGATTATTTACTTTGGGGAGCTTAAAATGATTAATCAGAAAAAGGGGGTCCGATAGCACAAAATTTAAAAAAAAAATAATACTTTTATTTTTGCATTTTTCGGATCTAAAGATAAGAAATATAAGCCCAAGAAAGGATTTACTCGAATTCAACTAGGTTCGTCTGCTAGAGCCCATCAAACTACCAATTATCAATTTTCATATGAAGCTGATAAAATCGGGTCAAAAAGCTGATAAAATCGGGTGCTGATAAAATCGGGTCTCCACTGTACTACAAGTTCTCTATCTCATGCATCCACGTGAGTCTATGGATAACCTTTGGTCGTTAGACCGCACAGTGGTCGGAAACGCCAAAAAAGTTAACTTAATTCACTAGAGGCCAAACCATCGAATATATTCACAGGGTGTCTTTGGAGGAATTGTTCGTATAAATATTCCGCACAATCTGATAACAATTGAAATTAGGCATGGCTTACTATGATCGAACTAAAAAAATTAACTTTTTATATTGGCGAGATAGAAAGTTGGTATCTTCGACAAAGTTTTAGAAATGCTCATAGTGAAGAATTTTGTTGAAGAACTTGAGCTTGTAGGAGTAAAGGTTATCGATTTATAAGACGTTTTCTATGACAACTCCCTTAAATCTCGTTTTTTTTATATAACTTTTTTCATTGTGACTTTTCGTGCAAACTATGTATAACACAAATATGTAGGTATCAAAACTACATAATATTGTCGAAGACTGTATGTAAAAATACTCATTTGTTTCAAAGTTATTGAAGATGTTTACATTTTTTTACACCAACTTCAACTACGTATAAGAAAGAAAGGTGCAAACCAAAATGTACGAACAGGCACTTTTTTAACTCTATAAACTATTCACAATAAATCAAAGAAAGTTTGGTGCGTGGCATTCTAGAACCCTATGAATAGGGTAAGCTTACTTTATCATGTTTTTTGACTTTTTTAATACAAAAATCAGCAAAAATTTTTTTTCATTTTTTTCCGTAAAATTTAATAAATAATGGTATGACATTCTTTAGTAAGCATTAAATTCATTATGACATGTCTATTTGAGTATATATTAGTTTGTAATCTGCAATGATATTAAAAACTTTACATTTTTGCTTCCACGTTTAAAAAAACTGAAATATTCAGGTATAAGAGAAAATAATACTTGTAATTGAACATTGAACCAAGAATTTCAAAAATTGGGGCAAAAAAACTTAAAATTTTTTGTTTTGCTGATTTTTGCATGGAAAAAGTAAAAAACATGATAAAGTAAGCTTACCCTATTCATAGGGTTCTAGAGTGTCACGCACCAAACCTTCTTAGCTTTATTGTGCATAGTTCATAGAGTTAAAAAGAGTGCCTGTTCGTGCATTTTGGTTTGCACCTTTCTTTCTTATTCGTAGTTGAAGTTGGTGTAAAAAAATGTAAAAATCTTCAATAACTTTGAAACAAATGAGTATTTTTACATACAGTCTTCGACAATATTATGTAGTTTTGATACCTACACATTTGTGTTATACATAGTTTGCACGAAAAGTCACAATGAAAAAAGTTATATTAAGAAAACTAGATTTAAGGGGGTTGTCATAGAAAACGCCTTATAAATCGATAACCTTTACTCCTACAATCTCAAGTTCTTCACTATAAGCATTCTTAAAGCTTTGTCGAAGATACCAACCAAGGAGTTTTTATTCTCAGGTGATACGATCCTCAAAAACGCTGATCATCCATGTTGGTTTTAGAAACGACATCTAACAACATTGTTTACTAGTTCTCTCCATATGTTTACTTTGATTTCAGAGGGTCAACAAAGTAGTTCGCTGTCATTTTTCTTCCCCGCAGTCTGCTGCATGCTTACCTCACTCCTCGTCTAGTTACTGCCGAAGACGAATCACCTTAGAACTCTAAGCACCTTGATACCAACTTTCTATCTAGTCAGTATAAAAAGTTAATTTTTTTAGTTCGATCATAGCAAGCCATGCCTAATTTCAATTGTTTTCAGATTGTGGGGAATATTCATATGAACAATTCCTCCAAAGACACCCTGTGAATATATTCGATGGTTTGGCCTCTAGTGAATTAAGTTCACGTTTTTGTCGATTCCGACCACTGTGGACCGGCATCGGCTGGGTGCTATCTGCCTTCTGCTGTAGCAGCATAATGAGAGGGTCCAGCGGGTGGGCCTCAAAGCCATGCCGATGATGATGCGCCAATCCATTGTGTAACGAGACCCGTGCCGAGGGATGAATGGCAGAGGGAGGCATAAACACTTCATACCCCAGCCCTACGTGAAACTTGGACTGGGATTCCAAGTGATGACAAATACCCAGCCACGTAAGAAGCTTGTAAGGCGCACCCCATTGTATTTTTGCTCTGACCATGTCAAGCGGGGCTCTGACAGGTTTGATTGTCACCCTAGCTATTCGTGGAAACAAAACCGGAAAACACTAAGAACACTGTAAACATGAGTTTGGTGGAGATTGCGACGATGGAGGTGGAAGAGCAGAAGGATTGCACGGACAGAAAACTTGGGGAGCTGCTTAGTAATGGCTCGTTGGAGGATGTTGTGTCCTGCATTTAGTCCATTCTCAATTCTCCAGCTAGATACGAGGATCGCAGAGTGACCAAATAGAAAACAGACCAGTTCGGCGGAGCAACCGGTTGGTCGGAGAGTTCCGAGAGTAAATCAAGAGAAACACGAGGAACTCATCACTTAGGCGGAGCAGCGAAGAAACGCTATAGGTGGCTGCTGGGAAACGGCCACAAACCAGCTGAAGCGCTATAGTTGGCAAGAATCCCAATAGGTAAGACACCAGTTAAGCGGCAGCGTTCGACGGACACTGCTTCGCCGAACAACAGCGGAAGCAGGAAGTAACTTCAACCGAAAAAGATCAAGGGGCAGGATCCTACACAGACACTAAAAACTGAGCAGCGCCCAACCTTCAACGAAATGGCCAAGTTGTACTCGATGGCCATCATTCCGGTTGGGTACACTGCCAATACCCTCAGCCATGAACAGCTGAGTACTACTCGATGCGCACTGATCAGTATCGTCATGGAGCAGAGCTCCAGCAATACGAGACCCAAGTTTAGGAAACAAGGGTATCTCGAAATCGCCTGTTTAGACAGCGATACAGCTAAGTGGCTGCAGGATTCCACAGCTGCAATCAAGCCCCGGGAAGCGCCAGAATATGAACGACAATTACGCACAGAACGTTGGGGGGTAGTGAAGAGGAGCACGGTCCTCAAAACGGTAGAGCTCCTGTTGGTGGTAGATGAAGCTGGACTACGTATTCGGAAAGGCTGGCATACACCTCGGGTACCTCGGTTTTCGCTGAACGTGGAAGTTCTTGGCAAGCATGAACTGAAAAAGTTCCTGTGGGTGACGCCCTCATAGAGTACTACAGAAGAATAAACAAGCCCCCTTTTCATTGAAGAATGTGAAGCAATAAATATAAATATCAGAGGTGAGTATTTACTAGAATACCTTTCGTCGAAAGATGTCAATGTATGTAACAAGGGAGTTGTACCTACATTTATTAACGCAGTTAGAAGCGATGTACTGGACTTCACGTTATGCAGCGCTCAAATAGCGGAAAAGATAAATAACACGTTTCTGACGAACCTAGTCTGTCGGATCACAGACACGTGATGTTCGCCATAGAAGCCAATAAACTCACAGTGCAAAAACACAGGGAAATAAGGAAAACAAATCGGTGTGTATTTCGCTAACACCTGGCACAGTCGAAAGAATGGGGAGTAATATCCAATCTCCAACAGATCTGGTTAATGCGACAAACGACCAATAAAAGAGGATCATAACCGTCTATAATGACAGTTGCCCTTTTGTAACGAGGTATGTCGTGATGTTCTTTGGTAGAACGAAAATCTAGAAACATTTAAGAAGGAATCTAGGCCCCTATTCCATAAAGCGAAGAATACTGGTAATTGATCAGACCTCAGGACCGCTCTTACCAAATACAATGCTGAGTTGAGAAAGGTTAAAAACTATCAATGTGCGAGTTTTGTGAAAATATCGAAAACTTTCCAGATGCAGCTAGCCTTTAAAAAAAAATTCTTATCAAAGGATCACACAAATGGCCCAGAGCAAGTGAAAAAAGGCGATGATTCTCTCACAATTGACATTAGTGAAATATTAGATGCTCTAATGAACACCAATTTCCTGGGTCGGTTGCGAAAGACGAGAATTCGAGGTCAGGATTGTGATGGACTCCGCCCTAACAGGACTTGTGAGACATCACATAAACTGGTGAGACAGCTTACAACACCGTCTCTAATTAAATGGGCTATCAACTCCTTTGAACGCTACAAATCCCTCGGTCCTGAACATTCTTTCAATATTTTCAAAAACATGACATGATTCTTCTGGAACTACTCGGAACTATTTATTCCAACAACAGGTAGAAAAGGCCTTTAGGCCTATCTGTTTGACATTAACAATTTTGAAACTGATGAGAAAACTACTGGACCACTAGATTCGAACGGACCATTTATCAAAAGTTCCGCTAAACAAGTACCAGTTTGCATAGCAAAGGGGCATATCAAATGAGCAAATCTATAGCATGCCCAAGAGTCAAGAGATCACAGCGAAATGAACAGTACAGCGATTTGATACAATAAATATGTATACGTAAAATTTGTGGTAATCCTGAAGATGCATCCCAGCATTCGGGGTGCTTTGCTAATCCAGTTGACGATAGTTGAAACAAATAGTCTTTTTTTTCTTGAGGATTAGATCACCGAGCACTTCCTCGGATTTACACACAAGCGGCTCGAACTACACTCATCAGCAAAGGTTTCAACCTCTTGTTGGAGTAATTTACAATCTTAAGTAGAGCGGATAAGAAGAAACATCTTGAGATCGTTTGCGAAGGATAGACGTGGAGTCTTCAGAACTAGATGGACATCGTCGAGGTCAAGCAGAAACATCAATGGTCCCAAGTGACTCCTCTGGGGTACTCCTGACGTAGAAATAAATGCGGGCGCCTGACAATCTGCAACGACAATCACTATTTCTCGATCTGTAAGATAGAATCGAAATAGCTGCAACAAACTACCGTTGATTCCATCTCTCCATTTTAGTGATTGTTATATAATGGTGCACTTTGTCAAAGGCGGCAGATAGGTCTATGTAAATAACATCTATATGAGCGCGATGTTCTATACTCTCTGTTATCTAAGATGTAATGCATAGCATGTTAGTCGCAGTCGAACGTGAATCCATGCTGATCGTCACTTTGGGACTGCTTGCAATGAGGCTAAATAGGTTCCATAATTACCAGCTCGAACAACTTCGATACAGCAATCAATGAAGTAATTTCGCGGTTATTGTCAACGTCTCGCTTATTTCCCTTTTTGTGGACTGGGAACATGTTCGCGAACTTCCAGCGAGATGGAAAAATGCCACTGGCAATAGGTGCCCTAAAGATGTGAAGAAGCAGAGTCGCTAAAACGTCGATGTGCCTTTGCAAAAGTACTGAAGGAAAACTGGCAGGTCCTTAATTTAAGGACGATTTTCTCGCAATTCGTCGTTATGATTTTCCATGCGTATTTCTAGACACCTAATAAGTCTCCTGGTGGCCGGATGCCCTGAAGCTTGAATAGTGCGCGAATTCTAGCACAATTTTTAATCGAATACCTATCTCTACTTCCTACCTCCCTCATCCTGTGACACTTGTGGAGTGCGCAGTAGTATAAACGGCCTCTAGTAATAAGAACCCGATTAGAATGCAATAACAAGATTATAACAGAACGCAATTTTAGGGGGAAGAGCATAGCGTAGTCGGTAAATCGATTGCCTTGTACACAGCTTACCCGGGTTCGATTCCCAACCCCGCACATAGGGTTAGATATTTTTCCAAAAGAGATTTCTCTACCCCAAAAGTGGCGCATGACCCTAAGGTTAAAACCTCTATAATCAAAATAAAAAAGAACGCAATTTTTGTAGTATGCTGTGTTATAAATTTGGTCTCGTTAGTAGTTAAAATAAAAGAAAATTATAACAAGTAGCAACGCGAGATATAGTTTTGAAATGTTTCTGTTATGTGTTTCGGATCGGGAAGTGTCGGACTAACATTCCTTCTCTTTCCTGGTCCGCTTTTCGTACGGAGCTGGAAAGCCGGTGTTGATCAATAACCCTCAAAAAGGCACGCGGGTCTCAGAGGCCCGGAACGTTACAATTTTTTAGTTGCAAAAAAATGTCTATGCAGTATAAGCTTGGGCATGGAAATTTTGATAAGTTGCTTGGAAATCTATAACAAAAATAAATAATTGTGAAATTTGCACCTATGGAGTGGTGCGCAGCACTGTTTAAATTTTTTACATGCGCAAAAAGGCAATCCGGGCCTGGCAGGCCCGGTGTACATTCAATATTTACTAGGAATACCACGGGTTTTATACATTCATATTTATCTGAAAAAAAAACATTTTGATGAATTCATCTCCATATTAGCAGGTATTTTTGTCAAGTTTTGATTGATTTGATCTTTTTACCTTTTTTATAACAAAAAATAGCATTTTTGTTAGATAAATACTTTCATTTCACCCACTATGGTCTACTTGACAATTTTTTGGATTCAATATAACCGTGTCGTTATTGTCTATTTTTGGTGTTATAGTTGTCGTGATGATTCAAATTGTAGGATCTAAAAACAACAAAAAATTGAAATGGCTACAAGACGATCTGGCCATGTTTTCAATCGCTTCATGGATTCTGAAATAATGGAAGAAATTCAAGCAAATTCAATAGCAGACGATGCCGAAGCAGATTTTCAAAGCGAGGAAGAAGATGCGAATGATATTGCTTCCGACAATGAATCTGATGAAGACTGGAAGAAGAATCTGAATATGTACTCCGGTTATGCATCAAAAGAAATTAATACCAACCCAAAAACATTTATTGGTCGTGATCAAACGAAATTGAGCTTAGAACCAATCGACAGTCGAAATAATTCTCCGAGTACTCACATTTTGGAAAACAATTTCACCTTTTTACATTCATCGCCTTATACGCTGAAATCGGAATGTGCTGTGTGATCGTACTCTTCAACCCGTAACTCCAGAACAGAAAGTCGGATCGATAAAACTGAAGGAAAGGTTATACCTTTCATTTGAGACTAAATTTGTGCAAATCGGTCCAGGCATCTCTGAGAAAAATCGGTGAGATTGTTTGCCACATACATCGATCCATACATACATACACACATACACACATATATAGACATTTTACGATATCGACGAACTGAATCGAATGGTATAATAGATTTAGCCATGCGGGTCTCGGTTAAAAAGTCGGGATTCCGACCGATTGCATAACCTTTCTATATGAGAAAGGCAAAAAGGAACTTGAATATAACGGGCCTGAGAGGCCCGACCTGCCCTTTACTGTTAGGATTTTAGCTTGCCTTCACAAGGGATAAATAACTTTGGATTACCAAGAGTGGTACAATGAATGATGATTAATTTCTCCTAGGCATTACCATCTATTGATTGTCTGCGCGATTCTAACACACGCTCAAGCTATTAGGTATCCGATAATCGTAGATTTTTTTTAAATTCGTGCTGTTAACAGAACTATTCTAACATTATACCGAATTCCCATCATTAGCTAACTCTAATGCAATGTAGTATATATAGGTGGCAGAACACACGGTTTGCTAGTGCTGACAACCAAAAATGTGTAAACCATCCAGAAGCACAACGGGTCGACGTCATAGCGTTTACACAATTCAATGGGAGCGGAACGAACGATATGACGAAGGCACGTCGATTTATTCTGTGATCATTCACACCACTCATGTAAGATTTATCTTACGAATATCAAAGTGCCACCTTAGCCACACATGTATATACTACATTGCCTCTAATGCACTTCGCTAATAAAAATTATTTTAGTGAAAACGTTTCTATGTGATGAACGTTCAAGCTTCATGGTTCTTTCGCAGTTTGAGCATTTAGTAACCCATTGTGATGCTTTTACAATCCCTTTCGATATGTTCTTCATGGTTATCAGTGAGTAAACTTTAGACTACTTTGTGATAAAGAGTTAGCAGCTGCCGCAGGATTGCATGAATTGTTACATACTTATTTGTTCGTATCTTTAACAACACTGGACATAACGAAATTTTGGCAAAATAATTTTTATCTGGAGGAATTCATTTGGCATATTTATTCCATTTTGTTGAAACATGCACCTCCAAATGCAGTCAGCTACTAGTATGGATGTAGTACAACCAGAACACAGCTCTTGTTGCATAACCCCGGATTAAAAACTCTGTTACATCCAAACACCTAACTACAAATGATGGTAGTACCATATATCGAAACATGGTTCTGCATAAATAACACATTACCTGAAAAAACTGTATAAAAAATCGCAAAAAATATTAGTGTATATCGATACATCATTTCAGGCATATATTTTGAAAATCGGTATATTTTGCTAAACTCCTCCCGAAACTTTTTTCTGACTACGATCTTGACCTAAATAATTTTTTAAACATCTTTGCTTCAATGAAAAATTTAGTCGAGTACAACGCACTCTTATTCATCCTACCATTCAAGCTAGTGAATTGAACAGAGATAGCAGACACTGCTCTAACTAATGTATTCAAATGGGTGGGATGAATAGAGGTGCTAAGATGAATTAGGACATAACTACCCTACGTGAATTAGACTTGCTTCGTCTGCTACTGCCCTTCAAACGGATTTTCTTGCGAGGTCGACAAAATCCGGGTAGACAAAATGGAAGGTTGATAAAATCGGGTCTTCACTGTAACTTAAGGGATCAAAACACATAAAAAACATTTATTTTAAATTAGTATGAATTAAATAAAAAACTTTTTAGTAAATGTTCCAAATCGCGACTTTTTTGAAAAATGGGTAACTTTTTTGGAAATAGTTCTAAATGGCCTATTTTGCAATAACCAACGAAAAAATCGGGGGAAAAGCTTTAAAGTGGTTTAAACTGCAAAAATATGTTGTTCCTTCTAACCTTACTAACAGTGGCAGGTATTACGCATGATAAAACGACTCGAACATAGGGGCTATGACTAGTTTAAATTCGACTGAGCGGCTGCAAATTAGGACAGCTTGCCAAAAAGTCGATGTGGCGTAGCTCCATTAACAACGGTTTTGCCTTTCTCATATAGAAAGGTTATGCAATCACTCTGAATATCGTCAACGTAATCTCGGCCCAAAGAGCCGTGTGTCATATACCATTCGACTCAGTTCGCCGAGATCGGAAAATGTCTGTTTGTATGTATGTGTGAGTGTATGTGGAAAAAATTGTCACCTCTTTCTCAGAGATGGCTGAACCGATTTTGCACAAACTTAATCTCAAATAGAAGGTGCAACCTTCCCATCGGCTGCCATTGATTTTTTTATTGGACTTCCGGTTCCGGAGTTACGGGTTGAAGAGTGTGGCCACACAGCAAATTCCAATACAAACTGGTACCACCATGAAATTAAAATGATGCAAAACTTATTGAAATGGATGCAAAATTACTTTGATTTGTCAGTCTTGATCAATAATGACTATCCAAAGTCGCTTTGACCACATTGGCCACCTACGACGGTTCTTGATTCCATATAAGCAGGAACTGAAAAACCTCAAAACGGGAGTAAAGGAAAATTTCAAAATCGAATTTGCATTTTTGATGCCAAATGACTTTAAAATGCTTGAAACGCCGAGATTTCATGTAAACTGTTAAAAAAAATTAAGTGTGTATGTGCTCAAAACGAGTACTAGAAAAAAATACTTTTGTTTACGTATTGTTATCTTAAAATGAAAGCTTGGAACGAGTTTGTTATTCATAACAGCGGAAATTATTGTATGCTTTTCCAACATTTATGCAATGTTTGAAAGTATAAATTAAATATCGATTATACTGACGGCTGTCGGTAAGTTAAGGTAACGTTCTGAATTCTTTGTTACTTCAAAACAAATAAAAGTAATGGGTCTGAGAATCGCCAACCGCGAACTGGCAAAATAACTCATAAATCTTAATTCCATAGCATCTTTATAATGCATGGTGATAGTACTTGCTTTATTGACCATGTAATAGATAACTTTTATTTAGAATTAACCAAAGTACGCTATTAACACTATTGTAAATTCACGCTAACAATTAGTTGTATGGTAGACTGGTTTTTCAAAAAGTGTCGCATAACCAATAGAACTTCCGTAACTGTCTGCATTATCACACACATTGACTATTTCTCAGTTGATTTTGCCATAAGAGATTGAGCGATCAAATCGTGACCCCTTAAAATTACTATTTTTCATTTGTCATTTCATATATTGATTTTTCGAAAATATTTTGTTTGCAACACTTCTAGAACTTTGTATGGCACATATTTTTGCTGAAGTAACATAGTTATTATCTCGTCTGTTTGGAAAGTTATGATCGATTTTTGTTGAAAAATATACCATTTTCAAAAATTAATTAATTCTTTCAAAGAAATAACGCTCTCGCAGGTTTTTCACTGAAAACTAGAAAAGTTCCGATCTTTCAAATGAAATCAACAGATTGGAAATCCATTTGCAATCTTGGAAGATATATAGCTTCGAAAAAAAAAACCATTTTTGTATTGAAAATCGTCTGTAACTATGCAAATACAAGAAATAGAAACTTCGGCAAAAATATGCATTTATAAAAGTTCTAAAAACCTCTAGAACGAAGTATTTGCGGGAAATGAACACATAAAAAGATATTAATAGAAAACCAATTTTTCAAGAGCCACCCTATCTTAAATATTCAAATTAACACATGAAACATTAGAGAAAGCCATATAGTTTTTTTTTTCAGAAAAGTAACATCAATTTGATTGATTTATTACTTTGTAGAACATTATGTAGCTAAATTTTACATATCTTAAAAGTTGATACTTTGGACACCATAACCACAAGGACCATCCTAATTCAAGTAATAAAATCGGGAAGAAATTTCTAATAAAGTTTAACGCAGATACTATATATCTAAAACTAGGTTTGGGCGCTAACAGTTTTGTCTTCCTAAATACGGCTTAGGGACCATAGTCCATTGTATGTAGGTTCAAATCGTACTGAATCTGTTATAGCCATGGAATAGTAGTTTGGACAACTGAGAAAGGCAGAATTGCACCACTAGGTGGATTGAAACAGGTTTTTAGTGACAAAAGGTTAGTATTTAACAGAAATATAACATTGCCACTGCCTAATGTGGCGGCGCCACAACGCTTCATTCGCCCGTGGCTAGTCATAGCCCCTATGTTTGAGTAGACTGGACAAATGAGTAGATCACAGGTTTGTTTGCACTTTCGACAGCGAGCGAAAGATCACCTCGTCCGGCGGTCCTCATTGGTTTCCTCGAACAAATCTAAAATGGTGCACCATGCGCCCCCATTTCGGTAACACAATTTAAAAATTTCCTTAAACCCGTTGGCGCACCGAGGAGTTGTCGAAAAGTAGAGGCAAAACACTTGGCGCGGCAAACCACTTAGTGCGGCTCCGCACTCGTTGGTGCCTGGACAGGTGCTCTGAAATTATTCTCAGTACAACTTTCAAACTTCAGGATTGTATTTGCGGAGAGAATAACTATCTATTAGAGAAAAAAGTTTTTTTACCCTAAGCTACTTTAAAGCTTTTGAAACCCCCCTCCCTAATTTTTCTGTCGTTGTTATAAAATTGGGCATTTATAATCATTAAAAAAAAACATTTTTCGAAAACGCCACGATTCCGAACATTTTTACCAATTGTAGAAGCTCAAGGTTGGTCAACCCTCTCAAGTTTTCATTCGACTCAGTTCGTTTGCCTAATTTTGCATACAAAAAATATCACTTACCTTCTATGTTAGGAACGGTCCTGAGTAAAGCTAATAGCAAAACACAAGCCAATTCTTTCATCGTAACCGAACGAATTTCTCACTTCAGTATCTGAATATGAATCACGCTGCTTATTTTATCACGTCCGTATCGAAACTAGTACACAAATCAGCGTTACTGGACTGAACTCCAGCGAATGTTTTGTTTGTATTTCTTTAGTATTGTTCACTAAACGATTATACCTATTCCGTTTTTCACTTTGGGTATTAGTAAAATATCAAGCAAAAGCTAACTGCTGGGAACTTCTTGAAGCTGAACTTGTCATGGAAAAGGGGGCGTTTTTATTAGTTATTCGTCGATAACTCACACTCCCACAACATAGTTTGTCATTCAGAATCAGAAAAAGAAGATATGGTGTATACCGTTTAAATTGTTCTTACATGTATAGCAAGATGCTCAGGCATCCTTGATAATGAAGATGTATGTTTGTTATTGTATCCGCTGAAATTCAAAAAAAGAATGATGCAAATGTGGTAATCGTATTTTCATCTCATTAGTGCGTCGCGTCTTATCGTAGAACGAGTGAAAAGATAGTAGCAAGTGAACTGAAGAAACCGAACCAAAACAAACAATTGGACCCGGGGCGAACGAGCAAATATTCCAGTCTTAAATTTTAACTATCTTAGCGATGTATCAATGGTTCTTCGAAGGGATGGCATTGTTGCCCTACATTTTCACCAAATTTGTTATATTTTAGTTTTCCTTTCCATCCCCTACATTGCGTTTGCAACAAGCCTTTACTTGGGTGATGTAGGGTGTACTAACACTAATACAGATGAGTCCTTTCCTTTCTGTGATGGGGTGCAATTTCACAATCCTTCCTTGCAAAACTCTATGGTCTTTTTTTCGAAGTCTGAAAGTTCAATCACTTCAGTAAATTGCAATTAATATGCTTCTAAAATGAGCGAACGGTTGAAAGGTATTATTTTACTATCCATCAATCTGATGCGTAGGTATACTTCGTTTTTCAGCGCAACAAATTAAACACCAGAACAAAATAAATACAAACTCTAAAACTTTTTCAGTGCAACCATGTAAACCTTTAGTTAATATCCATTTGAACACCGTTTAACCATGTACTTAGAGATAAAAAATCACAAATCTATTTCGTTTGCGTTGCGATACCGAGCCAAACGCCACTACGTCTGGATTGGTATTGATTTTTCCTTGCAAGAATTTTTCTCGCAGCGAATACCCTCTCACTATTTTTGCTGAGGCGAAGCATAGTACGAAAGGGTCTTGTTTTATGTATTCGCATGAAGCGTTATTCAGACGAATAAATACTAGGGAGGCTCATTTTTACCAACAATTAAATACATAGAATCATTTGCACATAAACCAGCGAAACGTGGTACAAACCAACTGAGCCAATGTACTACACTTTGTGAAGCTGCAGATATACGCAAATATAACTCGTTTTAGATAAACGAGATTGGATAATATATGTGATAAAAAGTTTTATATCATTTTGTCTTCGATTGCTAATACTGCTTGACTTTATTTACTTTCGCATTATTGGAACGTGCAATAAAGGGTGAGTCGTTAATTCTTGCAACACATTAGATTGATTGGTACATCGGCTATAGTTATCCAAATGAAACAGACACAGTAATTCAGTATGTATATTTATTTCAGTTTGCATAATCTGTTAAACTGTAGAATGAGTTTGAATAAAATGCTCGAAATTTGCGATTAACTCCCTTCATCAGAGCCTATACAGGCGTTCCCGGTATGTTTTTCTCAGTTTTCACCTTTTCATTAGTTTTTTCGTCCTTCGCCACTCCTTTGATCTTCCAAAGTTCGCATTTCATCATGGCCCAACAGGTTTCAATCGGGCGAAGTTCCGGACAGTTTGGTGGGTATAATTCTTTTGGCACAAAATCTAAGGAATTAGCCGCATATCACTCATGTGCGGATTTGGAATAGTAGCATAATGCCACATCTAACCAAAATAACGGTATTTGATCGTGCTGTCTCAAAAACGACCGAAGCCGTTTTTGGAGGCACTCAGTTTTGTAAAGCACCCCATTCAATACGTTTGCCACAAGTGCATATGACCTGCCAAATCATGTGCTTCGAAGCGAGTTTCGTTAACTTGTTCCGTTTGAAGCGATCATCCACAGCAAACTTGTGCAACCCGGCACCTGCTTCCTGCTTACAATCCGCTTTGATATAGGGCCCATCATCAATAACGCAGCACCGGTAGGCGGTATTTCGTTGTCAGCATCGCGTAGAGTCCAAATCGGGACGAACGCTAGTACTTTTTCAATCAGGATTGTTTCTTGGCCCTCTGGACTTTGCGAAACATCAAGTTTTTTGTCCAAGTCCCGCGTTGAAATGAGCAGTCAGACCTCTAAATATTTTTTAAGCCCTTTTTCCTGGTTTTCGCTCAGCTTCTTACTTGTGGACACTGTCATCTGTTCCTGGAACTGTCGGAAAACCTTTGAGGCGGTCGAATGATGTAGTTTTCCCAAGGCGGGATGCGACATCTTAGGATTTTGCATGTGGGTGAACAAAACTCTTTCGCGAATGGTTTGCTGATTTTTTTTCCATATTAACCGGGATCTCATTGCCAACTGCAAAAAAAATTAGGAAGGATTTATACTTTTCGCTAAACCAATAATAAGCCGCATGATTATTGTTGTTGTTTATTAACGACACTTTACCCCTGAGAGTGCATTCGTGTCGGAAAATGGGATTGATTGGACGATTTAGGATCATGGTTTATATCTTCTGGATCCATGGATGCTGGGATGTGCCAGCTTCAATTGTCGATAGACAACGAGCCGAGTCTGTCATGAACAGTAGATCGTTGGAAGTGCAGTATGCAGTTACCAGTGTTCTTATTGCAAACGCTTCAGTAAATAACACGCTGCACTGTGGCGGTAGACCATTCGATTGTTGGAAATGTTCGCTCCTAACGAGTCCCATACCATACAATAGTCAAGAAGTGACAATGACGGACCCGATTTGTAGAAAGGAAGTTCGTTGACCACGTGGTAGCTTAGCTCCGATCATTTTCAGATTACGCAGCCTGGATTCGCATGCCATCTTCGTTAGCTTGCAATGCGCTTTGAAATTCAGCGATCAATCGAGAGTGATACCAAGGGTTTTCAGATGATTTTGTGTCAGTATGCTACTGTATCTATCCTGATGGTTTGCTTGCGCTCACGACGGGTATTCGGGCTACAGTAGAACATGCTGGGCTTTGTTGCTGATATCGTAAATCCAACACTTTTTGCCCATCTCTCAATGGCTTTCACTGCTGACCGTCGTTTTCGATAGAGTGGTTATTCTTTTTTACCCGCACCACAGGAATGTCGTCGGCATACAATAGAGCTGTCACGGCATTCGGAAACACCGAGAAGATAGGTTGGATTGCTATGAGGTATAAGGTAACTGGGAGCACAGTACCGTGTGGCACACCATTTCCCCACTGTAGGTTGCGCGATAAATGCCCGTCGATGTTTACCTGGAACATACTTTCTCCAAAGAAAGTTAGTGAGCCTGTTTATCATGTTAACCCTAGAAAGTTACACTTACTTTTTCCACCTTAGAACGTTGAACTGGGGTTCAAACGTACTCCACGCGTTTGATTTCAGTTTTCGCAGGTAAAAATGCAAGCAAAAGAAATGTTTTATATATCATTTTCTTGGTTTTTTTATTGCGAAAACAGCTGTATAAGTGAAAGTTCAAATTTTATTGAATCAATGATACATAAATTGTTTCTCTTTGTGCGGTCGTTCTGCACATCGCAGTGTTTTTGTGCTGCTCTATTTTTAATCGGTGTATTTCACTCTTTGTGGCTCATTGTGTGAGCAAATAACAAGCCTGATGAACATCGCGTTAGCCCTTTAAAAAAATTAATTGCAAATTTAACAATTTCTATCGCTTACCGAATGCGACGCTACTATCTAAAATCATTCCCAAAAGTAACATCGTGTCCTCGTCTGTGAAGCAACAATTTTTATAGAAGTCATATGTGCCAGAAGGAGTATTTAAACTCTGTTATATTTTCATGTAATTCCTTGGCTTGTAATCACCAATAGGCTTCCGAGCCGAACAAGAAGTTTAAAGAAAAATCTAATTCCTACAGCTTTACATAAACGATATATACAGCGCCTCATGCTTATTATTGTAATTACATGCAAGGAACCCACTGAACGAATCAACGAATGCATTCGATGAGTGAGTGAATTTTGATTCATCCAGAATGGAATTTCTGCCTGTTCGCTGACATTCGGTTCGTTTCTAGTATTTTTTTAACGAATCACTCACACAGTGCGTTCGCTGGCCATTCGGATTGCGCAAACATGGTGATGGAGGGAGGATTCATCGCATTCTCCCATGGTTCGTTGCTCCATGCTCACTATGCTGATTGCGTGCGGCTGAACCAAGGATAAATGGCTATCAGATGCAATCAAACGAATGAGTGAATTTTCCTATGCCTGGCTTTAAGGTCAGTGTATACAGTGTCTACTTGAGATCAATTTTCGATGTTTTTAATACAGTACGAATTAAATTGGGCAAGATTGGTGGTTATTGATCTGCCTGAAAAAAGCCATGTTGGTCCTTTGATATGTATGCTTTGATCTCACGAAAGAGCATGTTTCCTACTGGGATCTTAAACAACTTTGATCCAGCGCAGAGCGAGGTAATGCCACTATAGTTCGCGACATTTTGCTTGTCACCTTGTTTAAAAACTAGAAACATTATTGGTTTTTTTAACGCACGGAAAACACTGATTGTGACAGTGAAATGGATGCATGGAAATCCTGAGATGAAACAGAAAATCAATAAAGTGAAAGGAAAAATGCTGCTTTTACAAAACCGATTCTCTAAACCGTACGAACAATTGAACGATAAATCAGTCGATGGGGAAAAATTTCAACATGCCAACTGGGTGATCGTGTGACACGTAAAAACAACAGCACCATTCACTCTATTCACACTCAAGATCGATTTTTGACAAATCCAGCTGAAATCGAACATCATATATACAATTTCTTCAAAAGTCTATTCGCACAAGAAAACGTCGAAGCAAACACGAACTTTACATTAATCTGTTATATTCCAGCAGATTCTGAATCGAATAACCAAGCAATGAACGAGATTACTACCGAGGAAATTTACATGGCAATCAGATCAAGCGCATCAAGGAAGTCCCCAGGCTGCGATGGGCTACCGAAAGAATTTTTCATGAAGGCATTCAATATTATACATCTTCAGTTAAATCTAATTCTTAATGGAGCTCTAAACGAAAACATTGGTAGAAATTAACATCAGGAGAAAATCGGGTAGACTAATATCATTTGACTTAGATCACGCCTTTGACCGTGTAAATCAAAATTTTCTGATATCTGTATTGCGAAACATGCAATTTCACCCCGGATTGATATCACTTCTTGAAAAAATAATGTCCGCATCATTCTCAAAATCAACGGAAATCTGAGTGCTGAACTCCGATAAAACATTCAAATATATAGCTACTCCACAACGTATAAACATAAGTCCAGAGACTAAAAGCAGGGCTCTAAAAATATTTTTAACCCATGTAAATTTTACATTAGATGGTAGTTATACTCTGTCGATAGCTTCACTGGAGTTTTTTTTAACCTGTAATTGCTTTTAGATAATAAAATGTCCTAATCAGATCGAAATAAACATGTTAATAAAAAAAATGGTTGAAAATGAGTCGTAGAGGTGTACACATTTTGCTCGCGCATCTTTTCAGTATAATACAAGGGATTCAATCTGGCCCCATCGAAGTATACTTTAACTTGCTTATGGTAGCTATTAGGTATTCGTCAGTAAATTGTACGTTTCCGAAATTGTTTACATCACGAAGCCCATAATCCACCTGACTTGATTTAGCCGATTCATTTTTGAACACACTCGAGAAGTGTTTCGCGAACAAGTTACAGATCTATGCTTGTGCCCTTGAAGTGCTAAGACTGGTTTTACCAAAAAAAATTTCGCCCTAGTGAGAAATTTTGGTTTTTGCCAAATTTTCCTCCTTAGGGTGAAATATAGCATAGTGCTTTCGCATAGGCCTGCTAAGCCAAGACAAGCTTCGACTTCACTGTGTCTCATCAGCATAAACAGAACTTCTGCTCGAACGGGACATCACGTTTGATCAGTCGTTCGATTGAAACACAAAGTGTGTTTTAGTTTTAAGGGATTTGCGTCAAGCCGGCGCTAATCTATTCCGACAATAAGTTAGTGTCGGTTTCTGATGAGGCGAAGCCGAAACGCAACTGAGTATGAAACGCTACAGGTTTTTAACGCGAAAGTCAAGTGGAAAGTTAATACTTTACGACTCAATAGCAAGCTCGATAGCATTCAACATTCAATGAAAAATATGTCATTCACGTGGAATGTGTTTGAATTTAATTTGAAACACCACATGAAATGCGTTTTAAGGTTGCACAGAGAATGCGCAAATTTCGCAAACGAAAAAGCAGTTTTTTCCACACCGTATGTCAGATCTTCATAAAAATCAATCAGCGTATGTAGAATGTTGTTACAGTACTGCTGATTGATTTTTATGAAGATCTGACATACGGTGTGAAAAAAAACTGCTTTTTTCGTTTGCAAATTTTGCGCATTCTCTGTGCAACCTTAATGGATTGCCATATGAAATTCGAATGAAAATGATTTATTTTACTTTTCAACATGAAAACGAACATGAAAGTGATGTTTAATTGCATATGCACTAAGAAAAATTATATGGTAACATGTACCATATGAGGAGGTAAATTCGACTTTTCGAGTGTAGTGGTTTTTAACCGACTATAGCATCAGGTCACATCAACTATACCCATGTTCAAGTTTACTATACAAGAGCTCTTGACCACAATAGTACTATTGAACATTGTATTGTAAGCATGACCATTATAAGTGGGATGCTCACCGTAACAATGTTCATAGTTATCTCGACTTGGAAGTGTTTGTTATAACTAAACCAGTAGAATGGAATTATTTACCAGTTTTACCATGCTTTATGCATAATAGTCAAATTGAACACTCTGTTGTATGAATGACCATTAAAAGTGGGATGCTTGGTATAACAATAAGCATAGTCATCCTGAGCAGGGCCTGCTTTCAATAACTAAAACCTTGGGGTTTTGACATTTTCCCCCTAGTTATTTTAAAAAGGGATATCATTGTTTTGGAAATGACGCGAGCCAATATGGATGGTGAGGATGGACAAAAGAAAGTTTGAGCCAATCTAGCTTTTGGAAAGTATCCCTTAGTTTATTGATGCTACACATTTTTTATATAAATATTAATCGGCTCAGCAACCATATCTCAGCCTCCTTTTTTCTGCTCTTACGCTTAACTGAAAAGAACCAAAAAATATTTATGATTTTAAAACATCGTTTTTGAATTCAATTGAAGTATGTACTCACATAGTGCAATAAAGCAAAGCAAATACTTAGTAATACAGTCCGTTGCGAAACATGACCTTCTGTTTCGTAGGACTTGAAACCGATTCTTAGTGTACAGACCATTTGTGAGGCTCATATTTGGCTACTAAATAGCTTCCCTGACTGGGACTCTACCATACAACGGGTAATGATGCTATCACCTTACCGTAATATTACAGAGATAATATTATTGCGATAGTTAAAAAAATAAAATTACAGAGTACGCCAAAAAACACGCACGTATGTTATTTATACATTTTTCACTGTAATGGCCGCATCCTGCAGAAAGACTTAATGGGATCGCAAACATTGACAAGTTTTATGGTTGTTAGTAATACAAAGCATTGTCAGCTGAAAATCACTATACGCAAAAGCTGCTTTCGACAAGGGTAAAGTCCACATCAACGGTGTATATAGTTATTTTAACCTTTACATTCCTATAACAACTATACCTTTAGTGTTCACGACTTATTAATATATTGTGCAGAGGACAATCAAACGAAAAGTAGTTATAACAATGGCACTGTTTACATTCAAGATGTTTACCATGTTCATATTTTTATTTTTACTTGAATTTTAATAGTGATTCACACTATTCATTTGTCACTTTATAGATGATAAATATTGTTGGAGTGAGCATGTTCAAATTGTCGTAAATAACAACAGCATAGTTAAGCGGTAATCGATTTTTGTAGTATTTTTTGGGATACAGATGTTTAGTATTACTGATCTCATGGTCATTACTGCTATTTCGGGGAATAGTTAAAACAACCACGAAAGTCTGGTCACAGATACTACAGGTTTTTTCTCAGTGTGGTTTTATTGTGTGGATTATTTTCAGTGTAATGCACTGGCACAAACGAAATTTTACATTTGGAAATATCGCCCTTTTCACAAAAAGACGTTGAACTGAGTTCTTGTCGCCCGGTCTCACGAACACTTCTGCAGCTTCCTGGTTGAAAACAATCCCATTTGATTTTGCCGTCTTTGTTTATTATTTTCCACCAGCTAGTGATGTAGTGTTTGTGTCATGTGCCGTGTACGTACATGAGCCGTAGAAAAGTCTACTGTCAAAATCATCTGATATTGACCGCTGATAAAACAAAATAGTCCGTGTAATCGAAAGCCTGGATATTTATTATAGCATTTTATAAGTTTAATATTGATATTATAAACATCTCGATATGTCTGGTTTACTTAAAAAGGTGCCGTTTCATCGTGTTAGTTGTAATGTGTTGGTAATGTAAAGTAAAACTAAATTCCGTGTCGTCCACTAATTATACACAACTTTAACAGCGAACATTTGTGTCATCTCACGTACGAACGAGCGATGCTAAAATCCCAAAAAACGTGATAGCCGATCTTTCTACGTCCCAGTACCAACAAGCGAACGGTGTGGTTTATGACAAGAAACCTTTCAAAATCGAACTTGTTGAAGGTAAGTTTACACAAATTCGATCCGAGATGATCAATCTAATTTTTACAATGTTCGATAGGCAAACGCTATTCTTGGTGTTTGTGTGGTAGATCAAAGTCACAGCCTCTCTGTGATGGCACCCACAAGCTGGAGCAGTATAAAATCACGCAAAGGTATGGGAGCATGGTGCTTGGTAATTATGTTTAAACCATCTATAATGTCTTTACAGACCTGTGCGGTTCCAAGTGGAAAAGAGTGGCACCTACTGGTTATGCAACTGCAAGCACACAAAAAATCGTCCTTTCTGTGATGGGACGCATAAAAATCAGGACATTCAGAAAACAGCAGGAAAGTGAATTACAATTCGATTTGCATTTTGTTAGTAGTACAGATTAATTACACTATTCGGAATAATTAGGCGCTTTGTTAATAAAATTCTGAAAGGATTGGTATCTAGTTTTTCTACGGATTTATATCGTGAGTTTTTAAATTGATTCATCATACAAGAGAAATTATCCACATAATAATACGTTGTTAATGCATCAACATTACGTTTCTGTCGCTAGTCATACAAGAGCCGACTATAAATGTTGGCACTGATGAAACAAAGAATTTTGTTACGTGAATGTAAGACAAAGTATGTGCCTTCGTAACCATCACCTGAACTTGAACGAGTGTAACGGTAAAATATCATTAAACACACCTTTCTCAATTATTGGCAATGGCTAGGACACAAAATGTGCGAACCACTTTATCCGTATATTCTTTTGTTTTTTGAGAACAAAAACGATAACTTATAGCCTGGACGGAAGCGAGATGTTGGGTAGGTATAAATGTACGTCCTTTGGCAGCCACAACCTCCCCTTGCATTTTATAGGAGGTTTCACCTAAGCAAATGAAAAATTATCACTTTGTTCAGGGAAACGAACTGATAGAACATGCCTTAAATGTCGGGAAAATAGTTGTTTTATAAAAACATATTTTCGATTTTATACCGTCAGAACTCAGAAATGATGCCGGCGTTGGCGGTAAAACATGATGATGAGTTATGTTCTATCAATGACCATGCGGTAGACTTGGAGGATACAACGCCCAACTCCTACTCAGCAGAAGACTTCACATTTCCTTTCGATCATATTCGACTGTCCTAGTCCATATCACCCTAGTCCTAGTTTTCCGTTCTAAGTTTATAACTGATTAGCTCTAGAATACCTATCCGCCTTTCAATTTCATTACTTTCGTTTCTCTTAGTCTCAAATTTGCCGAAAATAGCCAACAAAATTGAAACAGTAGAAATGATTTTCCTTAATTGCATCATTGAAGTAAACATTCGCTTTAAACTTTCAATCATAAGTTCAACTAAATGTGTACAACTTATCTACTCATAGGTAAAATGGTAAATTATTGGTTCTATGCTTTCTAGTGTGCAAACGTGCAAGCAAAGCAATGGGACTTTAGCAGATTAAGATGTCCTAGTCAGGATTGTTAGTTTTTAGTAGGTTTGTGGCACTACAATTATTATGTACACTAAAGGGCCAAAAAGAATGTCTGTTTAAAAAATATGCCAAACCAAAGACTACTTTCTAACGAGCGAGAAGTTGTGACAACTTTAAAAAATTTCAGATTGAGCCTGACTTGACAATAGACGTGGCAGTCACTGACTGTTGCTTGACTGCCAAGTCTATTGAAAGTTAACGTTACACAACGGAAAGTTTGCTTTTTTGTGAGTTGTATTTTCGACAACAGTCATTCGAAAAATCCATCCGTCGCATTGCATAATAGAACTGCGCGTAGCCGGAATATCTGTAGTGCTATCGCATGGACTCAAATGTGGTAAGGCTGTCATCATTTACCGAAGTGGAACTACTGCTGTTATTTCAATTATGGTATTTTCTATTAAATGATAAGAAATAAGTTGTAAATTGTAGCAGTAAATTGATCATACAGAAAAGATTTGTCGCAGACCCAAATTCGGTTAATGTTATATTTGTTACCTTTTTCTTAATTTTTAATGTCATATACTGTTTTGTATGTAGCAAATCTAAAAGTTGCGCAGGCGACAAACATAGCAGAATAGAATATTTTGATGCTTTTTTCACGACAGTAATAGAATAAAAAAAATAGTAGCAACTTTGATCGTTCTTCTTCCACTTAGCTTGTTATAATATTTGATGTAACAGTTGTTTGTTTCGTATTATAAATACATTTGCGAGAACAATACTGTCCTTATAACAGAGTATTTGAGCTAATGCTTGTGTTTATTTTACACCTTGTTCTGATACAATTGATTTACAAATAAATTTAGCACAACTGACTTTCACGCTTCTGTCTCTTTCTGATAATCCAATCGATATAAATCGTATTCACGATAATTATTCGTTAACTTTCAGGTTTGTTTGCGTTGGGTCTGTAGTATGAGGGTAGAACTTAGCTAGTCTCATTCCGGATCTCGCTTAGATATTGTTGTAAAGGTTTGCAATACAAATAACAAGGCATAGCTGCACTTTAGTGTGCTAAGAATGGACCACTGTTTTTGCTGGTTCGTTACTGGCTCAGACTGAGAGGAGTAACATAGACAGAGCATTTCAAAACACGCCAGATCACTACATATAATACACGAGGAAATGCATAACAATACATTGTGTGACTTTCAATTTTGCACCAACTTCAAATACTTTCAATATTACAAATATTTGCTCTGCTACGATATACGAAAAATGCTGAGAAGAAATCTGTTTCGATGTTAAGCAAACTATACGTGGTGTCAGAATCGTTCACTCCATTCAACGTGGTTTTCGATGCAATCTATAAAACTAGCTGGCCTGATTTAGATTTTCGTTTTCTACTTGTTCGCGAAACAACTGCTTTAATTAGTCACGTTCATAATAGTTATTAATAATAATGAATTATGTTTAAATACAAAAAAACCTCATCACTACCACAATCTTTTTTCTCTCATATCTTTAAATTACAGCTTTCTCCTGCGTACTGCGTCTTGTTTAATTGCGCACGACGGTTTGTCCAGGGTAAGTTTCGATTTGACGCCGACATTCGAGGGTAGAGTATCTCGTTCATGCGCGAGAGTTTTCACCATTTGTAACAAACAGTGGAGAGCGTGTGTTTGACGAGATATCTTAGTACTCCTCTTCTTCTGGTGGCATATCATCCGGTGGCGCAAATCCGTCCTAATAAAGAATGAAAGGTAACATTTTAATATTTTAATCACATTGGTACACATTGGTACAAAAAAATAGAATATATTTTAGCTCTAGTGTGCGCTTTCTAGAACCATTTTGAATGCATAAAACATCTCGATTGTGTTAAAGTTAGGTGTTTTGGCGCTTTGGATTCTCCTCGTCAGTAACTAGCACCGTCTTGGTGTCAGATGATAAACTCGAACCAGCACCAATATTGGCACTAGTTAGATGCTAAATCCAAAAAGTCATACTTCTTGCACGAACATAAACAACCAACTGGTTTCGGAAGACAGGCACAGAAGTTCTGGTTTGCTGATGAGCAAAGCGAAAGAAATCGATTATGTCGGCAACCATCGGTTATGCGTAAGATTAAATAGTAAAATAAAATCCGTTTTCACCAAAACAAAACAGTTATTTGGTGAAATTTCAACCACTGCCCCATTTCTCTTAACATCTATCCGGTACACTCGATAAATCTTGTGTGAAGAACTAGACAAGATAATGCTCAAAACATGATCCAACGTTATCATAGAAGATGTAAATATACTCAGTTTTTTACGCGGTGGATACGTGCGTGTAAAAAACGCGTTTAATACACAATCCGCGTTAATTCAAATCCGTTAAAAAAAAATTTCTCGCCTATTTAATAGAATGGAGTTTTAGCACTTGCTGAATGGAATGGTCAACCATGCCGAAATATATCAAATTGGCTAAACAGATCCGCGGTGAGCGGGCTAAAATTATGTTCTTACAATAAAAATTGCGTTGGTAATATCTGTGACATAACCAGAAAGTCGTGACTACACTTTGGACGTTTTAACAACTTCTAGCGCTGATAAGGATTGTTTTGCTTGATAAAGAAAAACGTCAATATATAAAGTAGAAGATGTATTGCGTCCTTTTCATATCCTAGACCAATACTTCATTTGATTGATCCAGTGGTTTAATTTGAAATCTGCATTACACAACACATGGTAGCTACACTTATACCAATCATGTTATGCTGACAGAAATCAGCAGCATCCAACGATCTTTGAATTCAGCACAAATATCGAAGGGGTTTTTTTTCCGAACCACCGTAAATATCATAAAGAATAGTTTGAAAATTTCTTATTCAAACATGTTATTTCAAATCTAATGATTATGTTAAATAACATAAGATTTGAAACATAATGTCCGAAGTGTTGTCACAACACAAAAATGATAATACTTAATCCATCGTCGCAATAGGTCATTTTCCATTAGTTTACTCTGTTTAATAGCGACATAATATAGTTGAGGTGTCGCTATTAGTTATGGATTTGTTACTGTAAGTTCTATAGAAAAAAATACAAATATGCTATGCTACTGAAAAAAGAAAAAGCGAGAATCTGTACTATACCCATCTTGGTTCGAGAGAATTATTAAACCCAGAAGCACTTTTTGAATGGTCAATTTCGAGTTTGGGAAAAAAAACTGGTATTTCTCGGATTCAATTGTGTTTGTCTGAAATCACATATGATAATTGAGCGACCGGACAGAACATGCTTCGTAAAACCCGTTTCAAATATATTAGAATATAAAAACCGGATATAAACTTCAAGCATAAAAATAGGACTGGGACATTCCTTTGTAAGAGTCGGGTAAAAAAAACGGAAAGAAATACATCCGATTCTTACAAAGTAGTTTTTGCCAGCCAACTTTTAATCTTGAACATCAATATATACGGATGTATTGATTTTTAAACGATTTTTATACTGTAGGTTCATCCTTGCCGAGTTTTACGGGTGAGAACTTTTTAAGCGATTCTTATGCTGAAGGATTTCTGTCCAATTTTTATGCTTGAAGTTTATTTCCGATTTTTATATCCTAATATGTTCGAAACGGGTTTTGCGAAGCATGTTCTATTCTTGCGACTTTTATTTTCGGTCGCTCAATTAAGGCGCATTACACAATTACACAATTTGAAAACTACTGTCCATTCGTATTACTTTATTAACCCATATTCCCATGTCTGAACAAAATTAATCAATTTTATAGAAACCGTCGCACTGTTTAAAACATGCGCAAAGTTAGGCACAACCCGTGTAAGGATTGCATATATTTTCATAGCCTAATATTTTTCGTGCTAACATTTTCATTAAAAAATAGAGTTCAAAATCCTGACACGAAAACAATTCAAATTTCTTAAAAGCGCAAGTATGGTGCGTACACGGTATAAAATATACCTAGGATATCAAAAAGCTTGGTAGTGTTCATTTCTTGATCCAATATTACTGGCAGCTCCCGAACATCCGTGCAACTACAGTACACACATTCCATCACCGTACCATGTCAAACTCATGCACCGAGCAGAAGTTCTATAAACCAATCGACCTAATGTTTGTTAGTAACGATTCATCATATTCGTACACCGGTTAACTAAGCAAAAATGTTTACTTCCTTTTTTGAGCCCGATCGGTGAATGAATTCGAAACGGTGCATAAAAAAAGTTAAAATAACAAATTAACTTACACCTACCTCCGTCGCATACAGAATGTTTAGAATTCTTTGGATCAGCTGATTTTGCGTATCGTTTTGTTCGTCTTCTTGACATCTAAAAAAGAAACAGTCTTTGGTAAATTACACAACAGCCACAAAAATTCTATCACACACACTTACAGTATCTCAATATCTCTAAGTTTGCTGAAATAGAAATCGCGTTCCTTTTCCAGCCCTTCTAGGTGTAACCGCATGTCCTGCACCTGATTGGTAAGTTCATCGACCTGCTGATTAGTCACGCTGTTCTGCGACGAGGACTTGCTGGCGGTCGCAGGGCCTCCACCAATGCCGCCTATCTGTCTGCGCTCCAAGTTGCCCATCGGTACTGTCGGTCTACTGGGTGTGACTTTTGATACTGAATTAGATTAGTTGATTTTGCGGGACACGGGTGTTTTGGTTATGTTGTTGATTCGTGAGATCAACGGAAGACAAAATAACAATGTATTACAAACAAAAGAAAAAAAAACTATAGTTTCATGCAATTAATGCTACGGTTATTTCCAACAACCCGACCTTGCTCGAGTGGTTGAAACCTACACTACGACAAAAAGTCTCGAAAGAGGAGGAAGGCGGGAAGGACAAATTTTGCTTTGATGTGATATATGCATTTAGAATTGTTTTTTTTAGTTTCAAGCGTTATTGATGTAAACACTAGCAACGAAATTATTGATGTCAGACTGTTAATAAAATGCTTATGAAACTCATATACACAATACACTATAGGACGGTATGGTTCATAGGAATAGCAAATAAAATAAGTCAATGCGAGAAAATCAATGATGCAAATAAAATGTATATACACATATATATAAATTTGTTAGATAGTGGCCATGGCATGACGGTTGCGATATTTGATTTTATTACAGCCTTGATTCATACCATGTGCATAGCAAGGTGAAATAATTGACTCTGAAACAACGTAATGTTCATAATCAACACTAGCGAAGCAGTATCACTAAACTGCCGTCATGTTCTGTTGCATTTTTGTACTTAGTGTACATAATAGGCTAATAATTTTGTATCGGTAAATTAATAGTGACATTCAACGTTATTCGAGATACATCCACATCGTTCACCATAGTTTTTTTTAGCGTATGGTTGGCTTGCGTTTTGAAGATTATTGAACAAATTTCCTTTTGTGATTTTCACTAGTTTTGGAAAGTATGCCGAAATGTAATGATGGATTATACAGGGAAAAAAATTGTTTCGTCTAGTCGCCTGTCAACAGTAACGTTGTTTGATACATATTGTCTCTAAATTTTTAACGAAACCAATTTTTATTAATTGTTTTTCCCGAATAAAGGAGGAAAATTATGAAAACTTTGGGTTCCAATACCATCAAAACAACGGGGATTTTTTACATGGTTACTCGAAATAACGCGGATTTTTTACAGGGTTTCTTGAAATAAAACGGATTTTTTTGCACCGGATGACCGTATCTTTAACCCTTAAATGCATGAATTTCATTTTTCCGTGGTATTCGTTTTTCAGGTTGGATACGATGAATACCTCTCGTTGAGGCTTTATATCCCAAATTCGGTATATTGCCAAATGGCAACAGTATGCATTTAATGGTTAAATCGGTATATCAAATCAATATTAAGTCTTCAAAAGGGCTAAAGAGATTTTTGTAAACAAACTTATTTCGCTCACTATTCCGCTGAATTTCGTGAAAAATAGATTTTAATCAGCATCTTTGCCCTTTATAGTAGCAATTGCAAATGTTTTCTCTGCTGTAATTAAAACTAATTAAGAGAAAAAATCAAAACAAAAGTTTGTTTACAAATCCTATTACCCCTTTTCAAAAATTTATTTGGAAATGATGCATTTTATTATGTAAAATCATGTCTCTTTGAAAACCGTGAAAAAAACGTCCAAAAAAGGTCCGTACAAACATCCGGTGAATGTCAAACAATTGAAATACGTTCCGTTATTTTTCATGCAATAGATTGTGATTTCTGCTAGTTCCGGTTTAATAATCCGCAACTGTTTTTTATACTTCACCTCATTAAACATCGTATTTCGTTCAGAATCTTATATCGAGTATTTATATAAAGTTATTGGAAAATCATTAATCATATTTAGCATGTTATAAGCAACAATAATGAATAAGTTTTCTTCCAGGACGTATATGGAATTATTGTCACAGATACTTCGAAATTTCATTCAAAATTGCTGCACATTTTTCAGACTTATTTGTGCAACCATTGTGTAACATATTGATGTTCTTGATGTATTCGAAATCTATCAATTTCTCTAGAGCAAGTTGCAATTAAAACATCGCATTGATTCCGCTTCTGTCTTCTTCCTGCTCTCCTCTTGGGTCCCCTAAGTCTGAAGCGGAGCAATCGACTATTAAGTAGATCAGAGCTCCTCCAGTTATTCTACCAGTTATTCTTTCTGTTTTAGTGTATATTATTGATTGCTTAAATGATTGTTGCATCAGATTGAATTAACCTGTTGTAACACCACTATGCTTGTTTAATATAGTGGATATTGTTAGGCGTGAACCTCCTCATCAGACGTCCTCTCGTCCTCCTCCTATCTGCTTATTCGATTCAATTAGGAAGATTAATATGTTACAGCTAAATTACTGAGAACAGACACCCAGGAAGATTAGAGAAGCAACCCACCCCCTTCCCCCAAAGTGAATAGCCAGTTTTTAGTACAATTATGTATTTAAAATAGGCTTGATCTATATTCACATGCTTTCGGGACGCAAATTATCCAAATTTCTTTACCTTTTCATATGTTTGTTTCCATTATTTTTATAACTACTTACTGTAATTTTAGCTAAAATTATCAAGATTTTAAACTGATTACTAAAAAACAAATCTCGACAAACATATGATTAGGGCATATCAGCCAACTATCAAAATTCACTTTATGTGAAAATTTCAAGCAAACCGTTACTCTCCAATCACAGATGTTGATTGCAAAGAAAAAAAAGTTTTCTTCTTCATTTACTGCTGTGAAGTGTGTTCAGCCAAAAACGAAAACTTTGACAGTACGCTTTTACGCCCTAATCGGGTGAATGACCGTCAGGTTAAAACACAAATAAACAATTACAATTTTACGCCCTAATCATATGTTTATCGAGAAATCATGCTAAAAAGGAAAAAGCTAATAGAAATTCGCAATTTTGTTCAAAATTATTTTTTTAAATATACTAGACATGATTGTACGTCGATTCCCGGTTTACCATTTCCCGGAAAACCATTTTCCGGAATGTCATTTCCCAGAAAACCATTTCCCGGAATGTACCATTTCCCAGAAAACCATTTCCCGGAATGTACCATCTCCCAGAATATCATTTCCCGGAATGTACCATTTTCCGGAATACTATTTCCCGGAATGTACTATTTCCCGGAATACCATTACCCGGAATGTACTTTTTCTCGGTAATTATTTATACTATTGAAATCTAAAGTTAACATGTAATTTGAACTTTAAGAACAAATCCAGAGCTATGTTGACTTACATATATGGTATTCTATAGCATTCAAAATCTTATCATTTTATAGAAGCAATATCATGAACAATCCACTAGAGATTTTGAGCCGAGTTTACAGAAACAGCCCAACGAATCATGTGTTTTTTACCTTCCAAGATGTTTGTGGACCTGCATACACGTGGGCTGGTTACATAGAGAGAATTCTGGTTTCTAAAAACTTTAATTATCACGAGCGTTTACAATTAACCATTTTTTCGTGAATGGTCTTCGAGATCCAGAGGAATGGGTTAAATTTATCGTCGAAATCAAAGGATTTCATTTTCGCCGTTACAGAAGAGTAATCTTGGATTTGTTCAATTATTTTAACAAGGAATCCGTGAAAAAGAAATATTTTTCCTTTTGTAGGAATCATTCCATTTACGTATATTTAGATGGAACACCGAGAGAGCTACCAACTTTTAAACTAAACTAACCTATTCTCCTCTATTCTTTATTTCACATTATTCCGCGACAAATAAAATTTGCAATCAAGATATGATAAGCTTTATAGATATTGATTTACTGTGCTGGAATAAAACATGATGACATTCTTCTGCATTCCAAGTTTTTGTTTGATTCGCTTGACACCTTATCTTTGCTCTCTAATCATATTAATAAAAAAAACAAGCTCTCATAAACCAATAAAGTACCAGAAAACAGATTATGCTTAAAAAAGGCAAAGTCTCAAAGAAGATTGTTATGAATTAATAATTTCCAAAAAAAGTACTCAAATTTTAAAGAAGACAAATTCAAAAATATTTTTCATGATTTTCTCATCTCCAAAAGAAGGCGAATAAGCTCATAGAATAACAATTATAATTCAAAAAGTTATAACCCCATAGAAAATCCTCCCGATTTTCCCACCGACTAAATCGGCTTGCGTCGGCACAATCGGCCGACTATGCCGCCAATTAATCGGTCGATTGTTGCACCGACTCTTATGGGGGTTTAACATGGACGTCAGCCGACTCAACAACCGATTAAATATGACAGACGAAATCTGTTGAAATCGGTCTATTTCAACCAATTAAATCGATCGATTAGTTGATAGTTGAAACAAATACAAATTTGTATTTGGTTTAAAACTGGAACCAGATTCACACAGATTAAATCTGGCGATTAATATGGTGACGAAAATTGTCCACCGACGAAACCCAACTTGCTCGTTTAATTAATCTGTCGACCTCGATGCACCCGTTTTTGTCGGTCGACTGTGAAATTTATTAACTGTCAAATTTTCTATGGGGATTCTGATGGGGAAGGTATGTTAGGACCACTAGTACTTAAATCCAATAAAACACCAAGAATATTTTGTAAGAGTACTTAAAATAATGTGAAGCTACATAGAAATAGAAAGTACATATAAATCAAAAACATGCCAAAAATAACGAACGACAAGGAAGCATGCATGTATGAGAAAGAACAACCGCAGATTTTTTAGATGCATAATCCATAAAAATCCCAAAATAGATATATCTGAAGCATTGTTTTATATGTTATTCTAACTTACCATTAAAATCAATAAAATTATAAACATATTTACAAACTACTTTTTTATGCTCTAGAGAGAATTTCAAAATGAGTGGTGGCAAGGTACGCAAGGTTTAATTTATTTTCCGGGAAATGGTATTCCGCGAAATGGTTTTCCGGGAAATGGAACATTCTGGGAAATGGTTTTTCCGGGAAATGGTACATTCCAAGAAATGGTTTTCTGGGAAATGGTACATTCCGGGAAATGGTTTTCCGGGAAATAGTACATTCTGGGATATGGTTTTCCGGAATATGGTATACCGGGAAATGGTATTCCGCGAAATGACGTACAACCACTAGACATGTATGTAAAGGTATAATTTCATTCATTTTTCAATTCCATTTGAATTTATAATTTTCCAGAAATATTTTCAGTGAACTGCACAAGTACTATTTAAATTGGTTATAAGCCAAAACAAGAAGAAAATATTTGCTTAATAGCTGCAGTTTTTTCGTAACATAGTTGTTCGCGTTCCCTGGCAAACAAACACAAACACACACACACACACACACACACACACACTCACACACACGCACACACACACACGCGCGCACACGCACACACACACACACACTATGCTTGACACTTTTGGGTTGTATATGATAATTATCGACTAATTTCTCACTATAAAGTTTGGTGGTTTTTGATCCGACACCCTGAAACAACATAATTTCTCAAATGACAAGATTCGGTAATCAATATTGATGATAGCTTACAGCCTCCGGTTGCTGCAGATTAGCTTGGATAAATAAATGTTCGAATAGCCGTTGCTGTTTTCAGTGCGACAACGTTATGCCAAAAATAGTCTAAGCTAAAATTGGAACTGAAACTTTTTAACCAGGTTTGTTCTGGTATTTAATTTAGTTCATGTGGATTTCAATACTAAAAATCACTAATATGCTGTTATATGCATAACTGTCCCATGTATATAGAAAATCCCGTAGAACGAGGAGCAAATATGTGTATAACGGCAACGAACGCGAGACAAATAAGTTCTTTTAACGAGGGATGATCAGTGTAGAACGCTAGAAATATGTTAATAATTGATAAAAAAAAACCGTCACCATCCACATTCACTTATATGAAGGGTCAATTATAAAAACAGAACAGTAGGAAAACCTCAGTGCCCGACTATGGCACTAAAGAAGAAAATGGCACAGAAGAAAATAGGTACGCATCGAGAAGTAGGAATCCACATTGCTATGGAAATGTTGAACACAAAAACACACTACATGTACTAACAGAAGAAAATCAAAGCAAAAAGCTAGGTTAGGATGATAACAAAATGTTAAAGAAAAACACACATACTCGGTTTAATTTTATCTCGTGATGTGGATGAGACAATTGGTGCCTTGCGCGGTACGCCAGCGGCAGCTGCAATGCCGTTTCCTTTTGGAGCACCAGCAGTACCCATTCCCATCGGTAAATTATCCCGCGCTAGTGAGGCATCGTACTCTCTACCGTCATAATTGGCGTCGAAAAATTTCTTAAACCATTGCAAGAATTCAAAATTATCTTGAAAACGCCCTTTGATTAGTCTATCGATTGGGATAATCTATAAAAGAAAATAAAAGAAATTAAAATGTTAAAAAACGAAAAGTATGTTGTAAAATGTTCTTTTCTTCCTACGTGAAACCGCATTATGGGATGTATTTTAATTAACAACTAGCTTTGTTTTACATAATGCCAGTTATAGATGTAGCCATCTCTTTTCTATAGATTTCAATTGTTATTTTTTGTGAAAAAATCGTAAGCAGTGTTCAGAGAGAAAGAATCAATATTCAACCATGAATCAGTTATATACTGACTAGGCTATACTATTGTTATTTATTCTAAAATTTATTTTTGCTCTAATTAAATGAATGCCTAGCTTAGTAGAGTTTTCTCCAATAGATTAATAACCCATTTTTCTTAGAATACCAATTCGTCTATTAAAATTGATAAACTTTAATTCATAGTGAAAGGATCGTAAACTGCGTCTAATGTAAATTAATGGAAGGATGATCACCGTTGGTTAAACTAAACTAGAATTTTTGCAAACGTTCATGTTAGTTATGATAAATATTTTCGCTGATATTCAAAAACCTGTTACAACTATCTCTACGTAGAGATCGATTTTTGTAGCTATATTTAGTGATGCGGTTTCATGTGGTCATAATGTGCGGGGCGAAAAATAAATTTATTATTGAATGTTTAATATGCCCTTGACCCGATAAATTAGGACTAATATGAGATGTAATGCCTAATGAAATATTCTTTAAATCCATATGGGACTAGCCAATTCATTTCTCCCTCCTCATTCGCTTTGCTAAGAACACAAAAAAAAAACAAAATTTACTTCAACGAACAGAGTGAAAGAGAGAAAAGGTTAAAGTTCTACACTACCAGTGGAAGTGACGTGGTGAGTTGGTAGTTTCTGCGATTTTGGAGCTTGAATATGTCGTTTCGGAAGTTCTCCGACACCAAGTTCATTTTGTATTGCACCAGATCCAAGCGGAATTCCAAAACGAGCCTCCATTGAATCATATTCTCGGCCATCATAATTAGCGTCGAAGAACTTCTTGAACCATTGCAAAAATTCAAAGTTATCCTGAAAGCGACCCTTGATCAGCTTATCCACAGGAATGACCTAAACAAGGACGAAATTATGCTAAGGTCCATCTGGCATATTGGTCTAAGGGCATATGTTAGAGATAAACCATACCTGAAGTATGGTGTTACATGGCATAATTCCATGCCAACACGATGCAGCCACTTACCTTGTCCACATTCATCTTTTTGAATGCCGCCTGCAGGATTTTGAAGTTCTGAATATATTCGTGTTCTAAATTGGTACGAAATTTAACACGTTTCATGGGCACTGAACCTGGAAACAGCATGTCCATATACTGACAATAGGCAGCACCCGTGCATAATTCCTCGATCTTGGTAAACTGGGACCGGAGGCAATCGTTAACCCATGACAGCATATCATGCCTTGACAGGTTGTCTGTGGTTACGTTGGTCGAATACACGTTTACAGCCATTTCTGTAATAGAGAAAAAATGTATTATTGTAATCATTTTCTGCTGCTATGCCAAATCTAATCCTAATCGATACAATAAACCGGAACCACATGACCGTTATAGCAGCAACCAAATAGGTAAGCTCGAGTCCAATCAAGGTCAAGCTGCAAAACAATCAACCGAACTTAATTTCACCGCTACAAGCGTCATACATTCCAACAGACAACACAGCTGATGGTGCTGCTCGACGTCGGTAAAACACCAACCCGAGGAATAAGGGCGGGTAGCGATTTCCAGCAAATGCTTGTGCACATATTGACTCATCATCATAATTTGTCGTTTGCTTTTGGAAATAGGCACCTGCCCGAAAAGTAATGCTTCGAACTGAGCCACTCGTAGTTGAAGTGTTCAGTTTGCATATAACAGGAAGTTTGCCCAAAAAAGTAGTGAAAATAAAAATCACCGATCGAAAGTTGTAATAAATATGGAACTGCCACTAGTGAACAAAATATTTAGTTGTGAATGTCTTCCGACAAAACTGAAATATAAATGAAGTATCGGTGTGGGAGACTAGATACGTTGTATGTTGCACCAGTCGTAGGGGTAAAAGTTTACGTAGAATTTTTGTCTTTCTCGCTCTACTTATTATAAATGGATTCTACAACATTTCACCGAAAACCATTGTAGTTGCTACTCCGTGATTGACCAGAACAAGCGTAATTGCACAGAGAATCAACGAATGAGGCCTTGGAGTAGTTATCCATCCTCAATATGCACGTTTCGAGAATTCTATGCTTTGAAATGTCAATAACGGCTCCAGCAACGTTCTACAGTCATCGGGGAAGGGAAGGAATGTTAGCGTAATAAGGAGACCGTGTGTACCTCTGCATCTACACGTTTGCCAAGGAAGTTTTTGTTAGTAGGATGGGGTAGAGTTACAAAAACTTGGATTCACCTTGATGAGTGATACGATCTATGCGACTCTCAGTAGTGTTATCATGTGTTTATTGCTCTGGGCAGCCGCCTGCCGAGAATTTATGATAGATTTGTCGCTTCTTGAATTAATTTTGAAACGCGGCATTCCAAAATCAGTACAATTCAATGAAAATCGATTACTTTTAGTGTCTCGAGGCATTTGTCGATATACCTATGTAATTAAATATTTTATTATACACGTGTTATTTATCGTGTATAAATTTTGGTATTATTATTAAGGACAATTATGTATTGGCTGTCTTTTCCACGGACGATTGATTCTTATGTTGTAATTATTCGCGCGCTGTTTTGCTATCTAAGGCATATTTTAAACGGCATAAAAACTAATGAACTGTGTATGTCGGATATACGGTTTTTTACGTTAAATACTAGAACAAGATTGAGAACAATAAGAGCGAAAGGAAATTAACTTGTCACCTTTTGCGTCAATAACAAGCTACAATATTTTTATACTCACAAAGAAAATATATAGCTAACCATTACAGTAATTTAGTGCATGTGCCTACTCCAAAGTATATGCAAGTACTTAATACAATAAGAACAATTAATATAATTTGTTGAAGATTTAAGGAACTAAAAGTAAACCAATGAGTATTTCATTTTCATTTTGCAGCGTTTGGTGGGGCAATGAGAGCGCAAGTCAGTCCAAGGCCGATGATAGGAGGGGTAATGGCAGAATAGTCTGTGCGGACCACCAAAACGCCATGGGAGAGGAACAGGGTGTGGGTTGGGATAGGGTTAATGGATTGATGTATATTTGACGAATAATTGCGCTGCAGAATGTGATGACAAGGTGCATTGAACAGTACTACTGTTGGTTGTTCAGAAATAAATACAATATGTTTCTCCATAAGGTTTGATAGCTAACGTATGTATTTTGTGATAATGTGATGCCACTTTATAAGTGTTAAAAAGCTCATTTTATCCCGTGGTTTTATCAAGTTTGTGAGACCGCAACCGTAGATGTGCGTGGAAGATCGCAAAAAGCTCAAGCTCTTGTATGTTCACGTGTTTGTCGCGTATGCCAGAAAGTATGTGATTTCGATTTTGTAACTGTGTGGCCATGAGTTTGTTGCTTAATTTTTATTTGTACAGTTCAGGTACTAGAAGATGATTCCACCATAACACTAGTGTTCCCGGTCACGTTTCCATGGAATGTGCTGTCTAATGAATATGAGCCTAATTTTTTTATTAGTCCAACTGAAGACATGATTCTAGGCTGTTAAGCACAAGGGCATGAACATCATTACGTGACCGACTCATGATCGCGCGAGCGGTGGGTTGTTGGCGAGATCGCGAGTATGTGTGGATGTTCACAATTGCATGTTCGCGTTTGTGTTATAGCGAAGGCTAGCGGCGTGTTGCTATTAGATTCTAGGGACCAACAGAATCCAAGGTCTCCAAGCTACAAATCCCTAAGCATAAAAATTTGCAGTCTGGAGACCGCCACCAAGCCCACGGAACTAAAAATAAACCAATGTGTATGACAATAAAACATTTGTCTTCGTGCTGACATGACTGCCAAAAATTGGTAACTGATTTTGAATTCTTCTTGCGAATTGTCAATTTTCAACCCTCATACATAATTCGAAAGTCATCAGTCACTCAGACAATACCATGCGTAATACCCAGTGGATTAGTTTTCTAGTTGGTCACATTAAAACGAAACAAATAAATGTCAGCACGATTGGCTTCAACCGGCTGATACGTGTTCCCTTACAATGCCATCAAATCAAAAAAAAAACATTTAAAATTGCATAGGGTGGACGAGCCCTTATTCATCTCATTAGTCAGGATATCAGACTATTTCGTTGATAACTCGTTTTAGAGTGACGGGATTGCGCATAAATAGGTACCATCATCTTTGCTTCGTTCGTAAGAATCAGTACATACAATTAATAATTTAGCCTGAAAAATGAAAAATGCTCGCATTTGAGCGAAGTCGAAGTACAACGTACCTGTATTCATCCTACCATTTGAGCTAATGCGTTGAATAGATAGCAGACACTGCTTAACTATTGTGCTCAAGTGGGTGGGATGAATAGTGGAACTAAGATGAATTAGAGCGCAGTAACACTTCGACAATATACGTTCAATTCAGAATATAACGAAATGAAGGGTGCTTCATTTTTTGCATTAAATTAAGATAGGAAAAAAATAGTTGATAAGGGACGCGGAGAAAATAGCTAGTCGCAGCCAGAAATATATTTTCCAGAAAGTACCAAATCCCCAAAACTAATTTCCAGAAAATACTAAAAGCCCAGAAACCAGATGGCCAGAAAGTACCAAAAACCAGGAAATTATTTGACCAAAAGTTCAATTGTGTCAATCAAATTCGTAACAATCAATTTATTTAGATTATATTCACAATGCTTGTTATGATCACAATTCCCTCTCCTAGGTTGACGGGTTTGACGGTATCGCAAACATCTTCAAGCCTATTTGAGCAGACACCTGCTTTAAGATGGTCATTGCATTACGCCTCGATAGTGGTGCATCGATGAGACCGAGAGGGCTTATGGGCCTTTTTCATGTTTTGTGTTTTTTCATACTCTGCACCAGCCCAAAATGTCAACTAAGAGCCTGTGCACACTGGCGTGGCCGATTGGCGAGTGGATTGACTTTTTCTGTGGGCTGTGTTTGCAGATGTTGTTCAACAGCTTAACGGCAGTCTTTGTGTGCACGGCTCGCAGTGGAAGTCATTGTGTGTCGATTTATCGGTCGACCTCGTCAACGTGCACAGGCGCATTAAAAAAATAACAGTAGTACCCTATTAGTTGTGTTGTGTTGTAATAATTGTAGTTTTTGGTACTAGTGTACAATTGTGTGCTAGTCGTGTGTCTATCTGTGTATGTGGGCGTCTGAGTATTTGTGACATATGGACCAGGGAATGGATGCAGAACTGGCTTATATGATGGAATAGTGGGTGATCCTTCTTGGGATTCGTTGGTCACTTTTTACTGGTGTTCAATTCGTGCATTTGATTCGATTCATTCGGATTGGATAAATGAAGGTACGATTAATTTACCGACGCACGTCAATCATCCATTCCCGTCCAGCATAGCATGAGAAACTTCTAACGGAATGCAATTGTCGTTAATGGTAAATATATAACATTTTCTGGCATTTGGACGATTCCAAGTAGTTTAATTGCATGGTACATGTGTGTGGTTCAATTAATATTCAATAACAGTACTAACTCTACGCTTTATTTCATTTTATTTTATTTATTTTCGGTCTCATGCGTAATGTTCCTCTGATGACTTCCCCGAGTTAATTTAACATAAAATGGCAACATTGCTGTCAACAATGGCATTTCGCTGCCATCAGACGTCGCCAGGTTTTAGAAAAATTGAGATGTACTTTCATACTCAATTGAATCAGATAAGTAGGAACGAACAACAAACTGCAAGTAGAATATTACACATGTCTTATTTTAACATCATGCATATTTGTATTAACATATTATTTACAGAGTTTTAGGCATTTTTCAATGCACGGCTAGCGACCTCAAAAAAAATATAAGAAATCCGCTTCAAGATGTTGATTACAATACGCCTCGATAGTGGTGTATCGAGGAGGCCGGGAGGGCTGATATGAGCCTTTTTTCTGTTCTATACCTTTCCTCTATTTACCCTCTCATAGCCGACAAACAACCAGTAACAAATAGATAATTGAGAAAGGATGTGCTATGTGTGGTGGTGGGCTATTCACGTATTGGTAGAGTTTGAAGTACTAATGTATGTCTTCCATGTGATGATCATGAATTCAGCTATATCCTGTACCTATCTAATCTATTACGTCTCTCATATGTTGTCCTTTATTTCTTCTTTTCGAGTCCTATACTGCCATTCTACACCCGCCTTCAGCTAGGTCAGCAAAGATGGTGATAATGAACGTCTTAACACTCACACATTCTCAAACGCGGTCTCAAGCGGGAACCTACAAAAATGCTCTCGCGCACGCGATTGCGAATCGATCGCGTCCGGAAGTCTATCCTTGATCCTAGAAGCCTAGGTTCACGCCTTCAGCTGGACCAATTAAGAAAATACGCTCATACCTATTAGACAACACGTCTCATGGCGACATGACCGGGAACCCTATCGATATAAACGATCCCACTCTCTGCCAGAATTCTAACCGCGCACCGAAAATTTAATATCAGACTCACGGTTCGCGCGACCATTCAAGAACACACGTTATAAAATCACGTTAGCGCACAAACGTTAGAGCCCCTCGCGATTTTCCAAGCAACCTACGCCCACGAACTCGCAAACATGATTACACCGTGAAAATCTCAGCACTCATAAACTTACCAATGCGATCTCAAGTGTCAACCTACAAACTCCCGCGCTCGCGCCATCATGAATCGGGATCGTCCGGAAGTCTCTATCCTCGGTACCAACAATATAGGTCCTTGTTAATTATTAAAAAAATAATAAAATTTAAAAATAACTCTCATATCCACTAGACAAAACGTTCCATGGCGACATGACCGGAAACTCTAATGATATGGGGTAACTATCTCCCTGTCAGAATGTGATCCGTACACCGAAAACTAAAGATCAGAATGACGGTCCGCGAATATATGAATGGCCGCAGGGTTTCAAAATCCAATTTATACACGCGACAAACACGTCAACATACGAACGCTTAAGCCCTTCGCGATCATCTACGTACACCTATTCCCGCGATCGCGTAAACTTGATAACACTCCGGCAATTGTGTAAACGTTTTAGTACTTACGAAGTTAAAAACGCGGTCTCAAACGCGAACCCGCAAACGCGCGCGATCATGAATCGGTCACGTTTGGAAATCTTTAGCCTTCATTCTAGCAATTTAGGTCCATACAGTCAGTTGGACCAATAAAAAAAATAAAGCTCATATCCACTAGACCATGCGTTCTACGGCGAGATGATTGGGAACTCTAATGATATGGAAGAACCCACTTTCTTCTGGAATCTGAACCGCACACAAAAAAATTAAGTATCAGATTCACGGCCCGCGCGCGATCATTCTAGAACACACGCGAATGTGCGAAAGGCACACGGTTATGAAATAGAATTTATACACGCGAAGTTACATACACGTTAGCACACGCGACATACAAACGCACACGCGATCGAGCACGTTAACGTACAAACGTTCGAGCCCTTCGCGATGATACACGCGATCGCGAGTCCCTGCGCCCGCACATACCTGAACCGAATGATACAATGAATATCACATTCAGAATCACGGCCCGCTACAATTGGCCTAATGCAGTGTTTTATTGGGCGACATTGCCTGTCTCGTCTGCAAATTGTAGTATGTGATTCTGACGGGGAGCCCTTCCGAGAACCTAGCTCTACAGCTCCAGTAGGACAACTCTCGAAAAAAATGCTTGTTATGATCACAATTGAGAGAATTGAGCACCGGATAAATATGTAATTGAATTGTTATTCTTTTGAACGAGTTGTTTGAAGAATTGTTCTCTTGTCTATAAAAATTGATATCATCATGCGCATTGTAATGTGAATAATATAAATACGGTTATTGTTTTCACTGAGTTCTTTTGAGTTGCGGGACGCGTGAAGTAATGAAATAAATTAACGCTGAAACAGTTACATGAAGTATTTGTTTACCATAGAGAGTTTTGAGTACATCATAATTTGCTCGAATTAAGCTTGATGCATTTCTTCTGAGTGTGAATTTAGAAAAGCTGAGTAGGGGAGTCCGGGGCTAGTTGGCGGTTGGGGTAAGTTGGCGGAATCCCCTTTTCTCCATTCCTATTAGACATAAAGCGCTGTCTCTCGTAGTGAACCTCAAGTAATGTGAAATGCATTATCCAATGTGTTTTTGTTGCAAAACATTTTGTTTTGTAAAATCTGTGGGCGATATTGTGTTTTTGAGCGTACTTTGTAAATTTTCTTAATTTTAAACACTTTGTGTTATTTAAGGTGGTTTTCAATCTATTACCCGAATGATTATATTTTTAAAAAGCGCGTAAAAAGAGCTTTCTGTAATCTGTATCCGTATAGATATTACACCTATCCATACACAAAGCATTTTTTTAAATACTTCTAAATAAGTTGGCGGTACTATTTACAGTGCAAAAATAGTCATCAAATATTTTCATTTCTGGAATTCACTTCAAAGTAAGAGAAACTGTTTCTTGTGTTTCTCGTCATTACTGGGGACAATGATTTCGGCCAATCGCCTGAAGAATTTCGAAAATTTGCTTTTGAATATGGAGTATGCGTCGAAGTCAAAATGACGGGGTATTGAAACAGAAATATAATGAAAAGTGTCGAATAATATACAGTTTTAGTGAAAAGACAATCGGTACATTTCATAAGGACCACTGATGTAATCGATTTTCCATTTGATTGCTTATTTTCTGGCATTCCGCCAACTGACTCCATACGGTATGCCAACTTACCCCGGCGCAGGGGCAAGTTGGCGGGTTTTCCGCGTCACATATTTTCGTCTTTAGAAATGAAGACAACGTATCAAACATTTTCATAAAATTCAGAGATGTTGCCAACAGTCTGCCTTTTCATGCAACGTGTTCTATTTTGCAAGATCTACCATAAATAAAAAATGAAAACTGAAAAAACCGCCAACTAGCCCCGGTCTCCCCTGCCCCGCATTTTAAAGTGCGTATTCAGAATTATGCCTTTATTTGATTTTAACATTTGTTTTTCAGTTATAAAAATGGTATCAAGCAAGACGAGTAACCTAACAATTTTTCAAAAATTTTGCCAAAGATAGAGATTGTGGCGATTGGTCTTGCCAATTGCTCAATTGTCTCAGGGTTGCCACATTTGAAAATTGGTATCACCCGCTAAGTTTTTAAACAATTTGGGAACTCCCCTTCCGATATTTTTTTTAACATCCGAAACAGTTATTTTATCTGGGCCTGGACATTTGTTGGGCAACAGCTTGTTGATAATGTTTCTAATTTCCACATCTTCTACAAGTTCAAGAAAATTGCTCTATATTTGTTAAATTTTCTGTTGTTATTTAGGCGACTAGCCAGTTCCTAACCGACTGTAGTAAAATAGTGATTGAATTGTATTGCCATTTTCGAAGGATCGTCGTACTGCTACCATCCACTGCCTGTGATTAAAAATTTCTGTTTGTGCTGTCCCTGCTTTCGTAGTTTATTGATATTGTTCCACATTTTTTAGTATTTCCATCACTAAAGAGTGTTCTATAGAAATTTGATTTAGCTATTTGTTTTGCGTTGTGTAATTTTTTGTTAACATGTCTTAGGAGTTCACTTGTACGGCTGTCGGTGGGGTGTATTTTTTGTTTTCTGAGTAATTTGTTTTTTATTTGCATGAGTTTCCAAACATCGAACTTAAACCACGGGCAAGCCTTATCTTTAATTTTTACTTCAATTTCAATATATTTGGTATGTTTTAATCTTTGTTCGTTATATTTATTATAGTATTTCTGAGATAATGAGACGCTTATTTAAAAAAAATAAAGCTTCGAATGAGTAGGGTTAATATTAATAGGATGAAAATAGTAATACTATCCTTTAACGGTCTAATAGGCATTTAATGTTATACTGCAACTTTGAACTGGTAGCTGCCAATTCAAACATCTTAACTATTCTCAGACGGTAAAACATCAATTAATAGTTAGAAAGTCGAGTGAAATATTGATTTGAAGTGAACTAAATTTGTTTCCCAAGGGGGAAAGAGGAAACGATTTTATTCTCATCTGCTAACTGAATAGTTTATCTCCATTGCTCCACTAGACTATGATGAGGTAACAATAGAGCATCTAATAAAGCTTTGCTCTGTCACAAGCAAGAGGATTTAGCAATGAGAGAATGTGCTTTCTCTCTGCTCTCTTAGTTACTGAGCAAAAAAGTGAATCATAATATAGCTCATGTTATAGGGGGTAAAATATTTCCCCGTTTCTCTTCGTTGCGAAGATGAGTAAAACAAAGCCGGACTGAAACTAATACTACGAGATTTTATCAACACTAAATCGATTTTCGCAATTTAAACTACAGTGCAATATGATCAACCATTTCTGGTATCCACCTATAACATAGACTCCCGTTCTACATGTAATTTTCCCATGTATATAACGAATACTATAGAACATGGGACAGTTTTGTTTATATCAACAGTAGACTTGCAAATTTTGGTGCTGATATATTAAAGGATTTGGTAATTATATATCGGTTTCTTTTCTCAAGACATCCGGTCTCTTTCTCAGGAACCCGTGATTAACAAGCTATTTAGTCACCATTGATTACATTATATATTATTCATAATGTATTCTTCTTGTAAATCACCAGAATGTTCTCAAGTTCAATCTCGTTAAGCTTTTTTGATTCCGTCTTATCTTTTTAGGGCAGATACCACCTGTTAGAGCTGATATATCTCTGTACACTAGAGTGGGACATGGTTACATGAAAAAAATAAAATTTGGCTCCGAATAACTTTTTGGGTCCCATTTAGCTCCCAGAACAACTCTACAAATTTTTAGCTCGATCGGTGAAACTATATTTTTGTGCCCACGGTTTAAAGTTTACATTGGATTTCGTATGGGAAAATTGTCTTTTGCAAATTAATTCTTCCAAGAGTCGCCCGTTATCTCCTAAAAATTAAACAGATGCCTGATTTTTATAGGAAATTTGTCAAGGAAACAAAGTCTAGAAGACTGCAAAACGATCTGATGCTTGTGGAAAAAGTTATTAAGCAAAATCCGATTGATGCCCTGAAGATTGATGAAAATTTCACTTTTAATAGCATCATTGCTTCTGACGGTTTTATTATATACAATTTTTTAACTTTCTCTTATTATGTACAAAAGAAGCCTCAATTTATCCCTCAAAACCTTGCGAAGTGACCAAATAGTATAGATAAACGATTTAGATAAGTTAAGAGAGGATTAAAACAAAATTGCGTATAATTGGACAACCAACAGCAGTGGTACTAGAAAAATGAATATTTTATCAATCGTCAGAGCATCAATCGGTTTCTGCTTAATAACTTTTTTCTCAAGCATCAGATGGTTTCGTGGTTTTCGAGACTTTTTTTCTTTGTTAAATTTCCTATACAAGCCACATAACGATTTATTTTTAGGAATGTAAATGTAAACTTTAAACAGTGGGCGCAAAACTATAATTTCACCGATCGAGCTAAGAATTCGCACAGTTGTTCTAGGACCCAAACGGTACCTAAAAAGTTGCTCGGAGCTGGAATCTTTTTTTTGTCCCACCCTACTGTACACACGAGGTGCATAATTACTCGTGAACGTTAACATTTTCGAATTCACGAAAAGAGTTGTGCAATTTTCTATAGCACGGTTGAAATATTCGTTCAATCAAATCATCGTATAATACGTATAAGACTTCTACAAAACGAACCAGCTCAACTGTGGTAGATATGGAGAAGAACTGGAAGTAATAATCGGTGCGATAAAACTGAATGTAGATGTAAATGATGCATAATTATGTCGAGTATGCTTCTTGTCGTACACAATGACTGCCTCAAAAAGTGCAAATTGCTTGTTTTAAGGTGCAGTTTGTACCTTGCGAGTAAATACGCAAATCCAAATAGGCCATCGATTTAAATCATGCGCAACTAACTACTTCAAACTCACTTCTACATATAAATCGAAATATTCGCTAAAACTAGATAGGCTTGTCAGTTGGGGCGTGGATGAAAATAAAAGACCACCCACATATAGTTGTATGTGCTCAACTTCAAGATTCAAATGTTGTGGAAAATTGATGACAAAATGACACAGACAAACACATTTAATTTGTGCTGCAAATATTTACGCAACATTGGATAATACAAATTTTACGCTCAAAAAGGACTACAGTTCGAGGCATTAATTTTGGGTTTTATTATCAGTGATAAAAGCTTTAAAAATTCTCACCCAAGCAACTGGCGCATATATTTCATTACACAACTCCAACAAGCTTATGCCAATGCTGCCCTGAGTCAGGTGTGCCTCATCTCACTATTTGTCACAGGAGAGAACATGATCTCAGTCAGCGGAGGCGAGTTGAACAGCACAAATAAGCTTGATATACGCAATGTCAATGGTTTCATTCCAAAGACGCCACTCACCGGTATAGATTCTCGTCTCGTTTGTCGTCTATTTCCCACCTTCAAGCGTAATCGTAAACCATTTTGCCGGATGATTTACCACAAAACAGCAGTGAATAAGCCTGTATCTATGGAGTGCCTATGAGAAAAATGCGTGGTTATGGTAGCGGTATTATTTCCCAACCTGGTACGAGCGGAAGTTGGCAAATAGAATCTTTCAACATTTCGTCTGCACAAAATATAAAGTTGCGATTGAGATACAATCTATACGCCGGATGAAATAAATGCACATAACATTAATGTCGTGACCTTAGTTATAAGTTTTATCGGTGATAAAATTGCAACATCAATTATCAGACCAGCATTACTGGGTAGATGTAATCACAACGTGGAATACATTGCAATGTAGCAATAATAATTTATCCTTTCTGAAACATGAAAAAATCACTTTTTTAAACTTGAGCTACACTTTGGGGGGTTACACCACAGTTGAGCACAAAAAATAGGCAGATTTCGGAAATTTTTTTTGACTCGATGGAGAGACGAATCGAGATCCTTCATTTTTTTTCGACAGTTGTCCTACTGGAGCTATAGAGCTAGGTTCTCGGAAGGGCTCCCCGTCAGAATCACACACTACAAGTGCAGACGAGACAGGCAAGGGCGCCCACTAAAACACTGCTTTAGGCCAATTACAGCGGGCCGTGATTCTGAATGTGATATTCATGGTACGGTTCAGGTATGTGCTATTGTGTCCCTACGACTTCGCGATCGCGAAGGGCTCGAGCATTTGTATGTTAACGTGTTCGATAGCTTGAGCGTTTGTATGTCGCATAGGCTAACGTGTAAGTAACTTCGCCTGTATAAATTCTATATTAAAACCGTGTGCCTTTCGCATACTTGCATGTGTTCTAGAATGAATCTGAATCGTGAATCTGAAACTTAATTTTTCGTGTACGGTTCAGATTCTAGAAAAAAGTGGGTTCTTCCATATCAGTAAGGTTCGCCATGTCGCCATGGAACGTGTTGTCTAGTGGATGAGCTTTATTTTTTGATTGGTATAACTGAATGTATGGACCCAAGTTGGTAGAATGAAGGGTAAAGACTTTCGGATTTGACCGATGATGATTAAAGCAAATCCCAACGTCTCAAGCCGTGATTTGGCTAAAAAGATCGGCATGTCGCAGAGCTACGTCCAGAATGAAAAGAAGAGAGCTGGACTACATACATACAAGGTACAGAACTTCCCAAACCGCGATGAGCGGCAACAATCGACGACTAAAACTCGGGCACGGAAGCTCTACGAGAAGATGCTGACAAAATATGGCTGCTGTGTGATGGACGACGAAACGTATATAAAAGCCGATTTTAAGTAAATTCCGGGGTTGGAGTTTTTCACCGGCAAGAGCAAGTTCTATGTGGACGACAAATTTAAGAAGAAAATGTCGAAGTTCGCCTCCAAATATCTCATTTGGCAGGCCATCTGCTCTTGCGGACTGAGGAGTGAGCCTTTCGTGACAAAGGGCACAGTAAATGGCGAGATCTACAAATCTGAGTGCCTCGAGAAGCGCCTTTTGCCGTTCTTGCAGCAGCACGACGAAGCTCCGCTATTTTGGCCAGATTTGGCATCATGCCACTATTCTAAAAGTGCCCTGGAGTGGTATGAGGCCAATTCTGTCCATTTTGTTCCAAAGGACATGAATCCGCCAAACTGTCCGGAGCTGCGCCCGGTGGAGCAGTACTGGGCAATGATGAAGCGGGAACTTCGGAAGAGCAAGAAGACAGTCAAAGACGAGAAGGACATGTTAGGAAACGGAAAAAAACTGAGAAACTGGTACCGGATGACACTGTAAAGACTTTGATGGAGGGCATCAAGCGAAAATGCGTTCAATTTTACACTCAAGGCTCCATCGATTAACTTTTCTTTTGATTTTTGAAGTAAATATATGTATAAAACTACCCTAAAATTTTGGTTTGATTTTAAGCATTATAAGAAAATTGGCATGACATTTTCGGTGTCGCAATAATTTCGTGTTCGCCCTTTATGGGAGTAATTTTTTTCTTGTTTCTTTTTTGTTAATTGACATGGACCTAGACTGTTGGTACCGAGGATGGAGACTTCCGAATGAGCCCGATTGATAATCGCGCGAGCTCGGGAGTTTGTAGGTTGATGCTTCGTGTTTGTAAGTTTGAGTGCTGAGACGTTCACCTTATCACCGTGGTGTTATCATGTTTGCGAAATCGTGGGCGTAGGTTGCTTGGATAGTCGCGAGGGGCTCAAACGTTTGTATGCTGACGTGATTTTGTAACATATTTGCGTGTGTTCTTGAATGGTCGCGCGACCCGTGAGTCTGATATTAAATTTTCGGTGTGCAGTTCAGATTCTAGCAGAGAGTGGGTTCCCTTATATCGCTAGGGTTCCCCGCCATTAGACGTGTTGTCTAATAGGTATAGCGTATTTTCTTAATTGATCCAGCTAAAGGCATGGTCATAGGCTTCTAGGATCGAAGATAGACTTCCAGACGTGACCGGTCCGTGATCGGGTGCGCGAGGGCATTATGTAATCATGTTTGCGTAATCGCGGACGTAGGTGTGCGTAGGTGGTCGCTAAGAACTCAAGCGTTTGTATGTTAACGTATTTTGCGCGTGTGCTAGCGTGTATGTGACCTCGCGTGTATACACTCGATTCTGTAACCGTGGTGCCATTCATTTATTTGCGTGTGGTCCTGAACGATCAGGCGAGCCATGAATCGATACTTAATTTCAGCGTGCGGATGCTAGAAGGGAGTTCTCCGTATCAACTGTAGTTCCCGGTCATGTCACCATGGAACGTGTTATCCGGTGGATATAAGCGTCATCTTTGCTGACCCAGCTGAAGGCGGGTGTAGAATGGCAGTATAAGACTCGAAAAGGAGAGATAAAATCGAAAGAATAGATGAGACATGTAATAGATTAGACGGCTACAAGATACAGCTAAAGTTATGACCATCACATGAAAAATATACTTTACCCTGCTAATACTTGAATAGCCAACCACCGCACGTATCATATACTTTCGAAATTAACTAGGGTGATGTGCCTATTATGGCAGTAGAGCCTATTGTGACCCTATTTCGTATCCCTTGGTTTCGAACCAAGCATATGAGATAATGACAATATCGATTTGGCTAAAACAGGTGTGCAAAAAAAGCTCAAGTTATATTCTTTATTTGTTGTGCACATACGTATTCAGAACTATCCACTAAATCCAACTTTTAATTAAAACAAAATCACCTTATTGAAATATCTGCTGATCCGCCTCACTCGCGTAGTGAACCGAAACAGGACGCAACGGCGCTTAGCAAAATAAACACTTTCGAGCCAGCATTTACCGCCTCATATCTCGTTATTCCGGCACAAATATATTAAATATTGCACTGATACATACCTTTATTTTAGCTGGAGAACCTTTTTACGATTATTTCACTTTAAAAGCACTCGTCAAACACTAGAATAGGCCTAGTGTTATAATAGGATAAAACTAAATACGGGGGTTCCTATTATTGGCATGTTTTGCTGATACACTACCACAATCAAAACCAACTTTTTGCATCCATCATACAGAAAAGAATCACCAGTGCGGCCAAACCAAAACATGAACTTGAAAACATAATGTTATGCAATTTCAGGTATAAGTAATCAATTATTTCAAGTTATTCAACTAATTGTTGATTGCAGATATTTTATTTTCATCTGCACATACAATTTGGATCGGGAGGAAGTAATGTGTGATGTGAACTTTATATTCCAGTTGTTAACTTTCGCATGGTTATTTCCTGCATGCGCAGTTCTGGGCGCTCTTCTATTAACAGCTGATGAGTTTCTTTCGTGTGCGTAATGTTTACGTTTGTTTTGATCGGCTGAAAAAAGCAGAATAATTCGTTTTACAAATCACGCGTTGGCGTCCATGATCTGGATACCTAGTTAGAATCGACGCAAATGAAATATGAGGCATTGCGTTTCAACTAGATTGTTTTTCGATGACGTGGAAATCGGCACACACATGATGCGATAATTGGAACGTTCAGGTGGGAATAGATGCACAGAATAGAACATTTATTTTCATTTATGCTGAAAATTGAGACAATTCTGCCAAATAAGCATTATACAGATGTTTAAGAAACAGTGCACTGATACTTTATTCTGAAAAAGGTTATAGGTAATATGGCTTCTTTTTAAGTTGTTCAAAAAATAGTGCGACCCTCTCCATAATGGTGCCAAAATAGGCTCATCACCCTATTTCTTTCTTGGTTGATTGTTGGTTGTGAGCTTGGAAAAGTATAGAGCAGAAAAATCAGCCCTCCCGGCCTCCTCGATATACCACTATCGAGGCGTATTGTTATCAACATCTTGAAGCGTGCTTATATAAATCAAATCCTGAGTAGTCATAATGAATGGTGGTTTATTAACGTGAGAACTAACCTCTACTAGTAGAACTTGGTGCTAATAGAAACTAAAAATAGCGAAGGTCCTTATATTTAGATAACTATTGAGTCTATTGTGGTCTTGATGATGTTTATAATACCGTCAATCACACCAACCTGCGAGAGGAAATCGAGATCCTTCAAAATTGGATTTATAATACAAACTGTGATGTACAAAAATTGATGTTGTCAAGTAATTTCATCGCAACATGGCACCTGTGCAGCACCGAGACCTAGGCCAAAAACCAAAGTTTTTTCGTTTCTTTAGCATGACAGCAAGCGACGCAGATTTTTTTTTCAAATTTTTATTTTTCGCTCACACTTTTTAGCAGAAAAAGTTTGAAAATGGGGTAAAATTTGACACAAAATTGCTTATTGAAAATATTAGTCGATGAAAAAATAAAATCCTGCGTGAAAATTTTAAAATGATAAAAAATCATATGTTCGAGTTACATTTCCGGCCATCTGAAAAAAGTGGTTTCGAGAGAAACGTGGTGGCGGACGAATTAAAAATTTTAAATTTTTAAATTATTGTCGCCTTATATATTTTGACCCCAAACACCTTAAAGCATGTTTTAGGTCAATAAAAAAATCGATTTTTGAAAACTTCTACAGTGGTGTAACCCCTTAATTCTGAAAGATAATTTAAAAATATATATGGTTGATAAATTTTGATATTATTTTCATTCCCCAGATGACAACATTGCCATTACCATTCCAATAATACTATGCTATATTTCACCCTAAGGCGAAAAATTGGGTTTTTCTCACCAGGGCGAAAAATTTTGGTAAAACCTGGTAACTTATTAGTCATGGGCGCGTTTCGTCTTCATCTAATCAGAAACGGACACTAACTTTTTGTCGGAATAGATTAGAGTTGGCTTGACGCTAAATCCCTAAAACTAAAACACAGTTTGTGTTTCAATCGAACGACTGATCAAACGTGATGTTTCGTCAAAGCAGAAGTTCTGTTTATGCCGATAAGATACATTTAGGATTTGTGCCCTTCATGTACAAAGACTGGTTTTACCAAACATTTTCGCCCTAGTGAGGAATGTTGGTGCTTACCCGGGAGCACGTCGTTTGACATAAGTTCGTTTGGCATAAGTTCATTTGGCATAATGTTCATTTGGCATAACAGTAGGTGACACATACGTTCGTTTGGCATAATGTTCATTTGGCATAATGGTCATTTGGGCATAATGGTCATTTGGCATAATGGTCATTTGGCATAATGGTCGTTTGGCATAATTTAAAAAATACACTCAGGTTTTTTTTACGCGGGGGATACGAGCCGCGTAAATGAAAACCGCGTAAATTTCAAAATCCGCGTAAATGAAAACCGCGTAAATTTCAAAATCCGCGTAAATGAAAACCGCGTAAATTTCAAAATCCGCGTAAATGAAAACCGCGTAAATTTCAAAATCCGCGTAAATGAAAACCGCGTAAATTTCAAAATCCGCGTAAATGAAGACCACTTAAATTTAAGAATCCGCGATAAAGGGAACCTCATTGATGGGTACCGCGTAAATTCCAAAATCCGCGTAAATGAAAACCGCGTAAATTTCAAAAACCGCGTAAATGAAAACCGCGTAAATTTCAAAAACCGCGTAAATGAAAACCGCGTAAATTTCAAAATCCGCGTAAATGAAAACCGCGTAAATTTCAAAAACCGCGTAAATGAAAATCGCGTAAATTTCAAAAACCGCGTAAATGAAAACCGCGTAAATTTCAAAATCCGCGTAAATGAAAACCGCGTAAATTTCAAAATCCGCGTAAAAAAAAACCGCGTAAAAAAAAACCGCGCAAAAAAAAACCGCGTAAAAAAAACTTGAGTGTACATTGAATTTTCTGGTACTAGTCTCTGACGCCTAATGTGGCTACGCCACATCGCTTTAAACCCGGTGCTGTCCGACATCGCTCCGCTCCGTCGGGCTTGAACTAGTTGATAGCCCCTATGTTTGAGTAATCCGGGCAAACGAGTGGATCACAGGTTTGATCGCGAGGGGCCGCCGACGCACCATCGGAACCCGGCAGATCCCGCTTCGGATCCTTGGTCTGTTATGCGACGATGCCAAGGGTTAATTGGTATATATGGTTCAAATAACTGCTCATATTTGATAGAAGAATCAACCCTTATGTTTAAGTAATCCGGGCAAACGAGTAAATCAACACTTTGCTAGCGAACTTATTAAACATGCAGATTAAAAGAGCTGCTCATTTTTGAAAGAAGTCAACCCCTAATTTTGGGTAAACTGGCAAACGAGTATTTCACCAGTTTACTTGCGAGGGCCATTTGGTATGCAAATTTAAAGAACAGCTCATGACTGAAAGAAGGAATCAACCTTCTGGCAAATATATACATATATATTTGCCAGAAACAAGGATTGATCCCTTCTTTAAGACATGAGCAGTTCTTTGAATTTGTATACCAAATAGCGCTTGCAAGTAAACTGGTGATCCACTCGTTTGCTCAAACTTAGAGGTTGATTCCTTCGTTCAAACATGATCAGTTCTTTGAATCAATATACTAAATAGCCCTTGGAAATATCGCATAACCGAGACCAAGGGGCCGAGGTGGTCATCGACCCGCCGTCAGAAGTGGCTACCCCTCACCAGCAACTCACTCGTTTGCTCGAGTTACTCAAACATAGGGGCTATGAACTAGTTTAACTACCATACTTAAAGCGATGTGGCGTAGCCGTATTAGGCGTCAACATTATATATAAGAGATTTCAATGGGTATTTCTAATTATGCCAAACGACCATTATGCCAAATGACAGTGTCACCTGCTGTTATGCCAAATGAACATTATGCTAAATGAACTTATGCCTAATGAACTTATGCCAAACGAACTTATGCCAAACGACGTGCTCCCTGTTTACCCAATTTTTCTCCTTAGGGTGATATATAGCATAGTGGTTTCGCATATGCGTGCTAAGCCAAGACAAATTTCGTCTTCACTATGTCCTATCGGCATATACAGATCTTCTGCTCGGACGGGGAATCGCGTTTGAGCAGTCGTTCGATTGAAACACAAAGTGTGCTTTAGTTTTAGAGATTTAGAGTCAAGCCGGTGCTAAAACACAAAAGTTAGTGTCGGTTTCTAATGAGACGAAATGAAAACGCGCCCATAACGAATAACAACAATGGTTCTTTCCAATTCCTTAAAGTTTATTTCGAATCAGCTGGATGTATTTATGCAGGCACTTTAAACCTGCTACGCTTTTGTATTGCATACTCATGATCGAAGTAGGTTATCTGATTAAGGAGGTCCTCTGCTCTCGAATCCCGAAATTGAGCTGTTTTTGGGGCATAAAAGTATCGACAGAACAAATTTTGAATTTTTGCTTTAAAGTTACGTATTTTGACTTTTAAATTTCAATTTTCAAGGCAACAAAAAAAGAAAGTTGAAATTGCTGACGGAACTTTTCAGAAAAGTATTGATCCGATTTCAATATATTTCAATATTATTCTAATTATTCAGTAAATATACCGCTATATTTTCCCGTGACAGATTCGCAAAAAAAAATTGTTCCATATTATAAAGTCACTAACAGTTTTAACATCAATGTAATTTCAAGGTCACCAATGTTCTTTAAAAAAAATTATTCCGAATCTACTGCGGAGATTTCTCATCGTTTACTGACAGTTTTTTTTATCAAGCACGATTTTATGAAGTAGCTTGAGGAAGCCGGTGCATCATGTTTTATCAGAGAGAACAGACATTCAAGCTAGAACATTTTTGTTTAGAAAACCTGTGCAAACATTCGAAAATGTAAAATATGGTAAACTCACTAACGCATTCATTTTGCGTTTATGATCCACGCTCATTGAATATCGCGTGTATATTCCAACTAATGGCGTTGTAACGGAAGAAGTGTAGACTGTCGCTGAGCTAAAGAATTGTGTGTGAATTATTACAAAACCTAAAACCTTCCACAGGGGAAAGATACTAGAAGTCAAACAGTAGAACCAAGTATCAGGCATAGTGATTCAAAAAATTCACCCTTTCGAAATCATTTCGATTGACATTTGAAAGTCCTGTCCTACCAAACTATGTACCCATGTACAAGGTTCCACTTTCAGTACATATGTTCGCTCCTAAGATCATGATCTGCACTAATTGTATACAGCTGGGTCACACACTACTGAAACAAAGTGAAGTGCTCAAAATGCGGCGATGCTCACAAGGATGACCCATGTGCACAGAAGGCTGAAAATTTCTTTGCGATGATGTTGCTCATTCTGCACGTGATTGTTCGTTACTAAAAACTGCACATACGATCAGATAAGCTTAAACATTCCACAAAAGTGTGATCAAAGCGCGCTTTTGCGGAAACTCTGAAATTATCGAAACCGAACCCCATACTATTGCAAAACATTGCTCGGATATATGATGATGATGTATGTAGCTCTGAAGGGGGCGCCGAGGATGTACCTATTCTTGGGAAAAGGAAGAGAAGTGCTGGTTGGGTACAAGCTGGTTTGCTTTTCAAATTCAAGACGCGTATTTTCCGAGTCTCCCAACACAAAAGAACGTGTAGATCTTTTAGGAACTGACCGAACATTTCATTATTTAAAAAAAAAATAATGCATGCCCCGGCAGACTGACTCAGCTATGGATCTCTCCAATCTGTATTGGCAGCCGCAGGATGAAAACGAGAACCGAAAAGTACTTTTCAAAAACACATTTTCGGTATACTTTTTCCAGTTGCTACCCGTCATTCTTTACCGCTTAACTAATGCACTTCAGACGATCCGCTCGTTTCTCTTTGATGATTTCGTTTTATCTGCCATTCTCTTCGCTCTAATGTCGGTGCGAACAGGACGATATTTCCAATTTTGTTCGATTTTACAACTTTTTTTAATGGCCGTTTCCACTCCCCAATCACTGACGTTGTCAGTAAACATTGAAAAAAGTTTTCCTTTTTGTTGAATGGTGTGAACTGTTTGGACAACAACGATTTCTTTGGATTTTCTTCTTAAACCGGATTCTGACCATAAGCTTCAAGATTAGGCTAATTTATTCGAGACATTCCAACACTCGCGCTAAACTTTGTAATAAGTGTATTCGCGCGTTGTACTTTGTACAGCAGAGATAGTTTACCTTTTGGCTTTAGAATATTTCGTGATCCTGATCACCATAGTCCGACTGCTCAATATATTTACTTAAAAAGCATGGTCCTTAAGACTATATTGGCATAACTGTTTTATCAAAACACATGTTTGTCTCAAACAGGGATTTGTTTTAGGATCATGAAACTTTAACCTCGTTTTTCTCAGTTCGACCTGAATGTTACTTAGGACCTTTTGAATAGGTACTCTTGATATGATGTTCTAATGAAGTTCACTATTGGGATTTTCGAATGATGTGCACCGGTGTAGTAGAGTGCACTGGTTTTGCACTTTCTAGCAGAAGTGTCAATGGATTATATTCAGTTTTCTGCACTTCTGCTAGAAAGTGCAAAAATAGTGCAGAATCAGTGCGCTGCACTACACCGGTGCACATCAATCGCAAATTCCATATATTTTTTGCGTTAGTGTACAAGCTCACCTGTCAAAGCATCATAGTGAATTGCCATCTACAATTGAAACGGGACCTGCGGATAGTTTTCTTTTTCTTTTTTGACGTAGGACTACGTCTTTGTTTTCGATATGGGGGTGCACTCTGCAAATTCTACAAAAATGGTATGTATCGAAAAGTGGTCCAATTTTAAACGCATATAATTCAGCCATCTCACGATAAATTTTCAAATTTTTTGCACGAATCGCCCCGAAATACTTCTAAGAATAGATTCCAATAGATAAACCCAAAGATTTTTGATATCATAGCATTAAAAAATTAAATAATATACAACCTTGTCAAAATATCGCGCATTTACACACAGAAGATAGCGCTTCCCAAGCCCTGTACGACGGATTGGTGTACCTAGCGCGCAACGCTTCTATGAATGACGTCATCATCGACTATTTAAAGAACGGACTTGGCCAGACACGCTCAGTTCCCTGTTAAGCGGCTGGTGAAGCAGATCACTGCGCTGTGTTTTTTACAGCCAGTGTAGCTGAGCTAGAAGTCCGTTATACTGGCTGTGGAGGGACGCTACCCTGTGTCGTCCAACAGGCGACCGCTCCAACTGCTTCCTAAATGTCGCTGTAATGTTGCCAGTAAATTTTTGGTTTAACTAGCACATGTATTTGCTATTTGCGTTTGAAATTAAGTAATGTAGTGGTAGTAATAAGCTTCCCATTTTGGTTTAAACGCAAGGGCAGTTCTTAAAACAGGTTTTGATTAATTAGTTTAGCTCATCTAAGCAATTTTATCAATTCTGTAAATTAGAAGGAATTTTACGGAACTTGGTGAATTTGGCCCCACTTGCAACTGGTATAATCAACATGCACAAAGTGTTGCATAACGCAGGGCTGTTTTTGGAACAAAATGTTTTATCATTCAGCCCTTCGCTATGCAAAATCACGATATTATGACAGATGGGCTAAGTGCGGCCGTTCTTTCAAATCGGGAAAGGCCGCGTGGAATTTTGGTGAAATGCGCTAATAGTGTCGTGGTGGTACTAGTTGTCTCTTTCGCTCTACCCATCATCATCAGCGTTGACTCATTTTGCATTGTACGCTTGGGTTCAATGTTTGGGGCGAATGTGTTGGTAGATAGGGGAACTGGCGGTTAAATGAACACGTTAAGTAAAGTCATTACTTTCTAACTAATAAGTGAATGAGATATTACAATCACCTTATGTTTCTTGTTAGACATGTTTTGTACATATCTGGTAAAAATACTTCGTCATAATCACATGATTCTTGATTTCTAAACATGTCCAAAAATGAAACATGTTTATAGCGAGTGGGTAAAATGAACATGCGGCGATGGTAAAATGAACAGCTTCTGGTGACCTGCAAAATGTCCTGTATGTATGCAATGCGCAGCGTTGGAAAGCATTTTCCGATCAATGCTAATATCCCAACAAATCATGAGCTTTGCATACACACAGGGCATTTTGCAGGCAAAAAAATTGTCACGGAAGAATTGAATTTTCATGACGTAATAGGGTAAAGACTTAATTTTCGCCCCATTAGGGAGGATGCCACACTATTCTATTAATTACGCAGTCTACAGTCGATGAAATGCACATAAATTGGCATCAGTATCCTTGCTTCGTTCCCAAGAACCAATTTTATACCAAAAATGTCCTGAGAATGGGGAAATACTTCTTTTTGAGCGCCACGAAAACTCGAATCCTATTTTCGCACTACCATATGGTGGCCCATGCGTTGAACAAAGATGGCAAACGCTGCTCTAACTAACGGCTTCAAATGGGTAGGGCGATAATAGAAATAGGGCGAAAATAGTCTCCACACCCTATTATCCATTTTACAACTTTTAGGATCTGTTTGAGAGCAACTAGAAAGCTTGTTCTATACATGAGATGTGATTATATTGTCTAAAATTTGATTTTTCTTCACCGGTCCGGGTGTTTTTTCCCACACACTAAGTGCTAAGAAAATAAATATTTTACATTAAGTAGTATAGTCCTACGTCTACAGTTCGTGCAACCCCATAGGGCTGCCCCTTGTAGTTTTTCTTTTATTTTATCATTCGTCTCGCATAACCACTCATTCTGCCTTACACATTCTAAATGGACTGGCTGCAATTGACGTTAGATTTTTTTTTTACTCGCATGTTTCAGATCTACAAACGGTGCTGCCAACACCACATATGTAAAAGAACATAATAGCAAAAGCAAAGTGCAAAATATAATAATATAATTATCAATTATCTCTATATTATCCTCGGGAAAAAGATGTAATATGCGATCCTGCAATCAGTAAATGCAGATGTTATGGTAGAATTAATAATTATTCAATAAATTTAAAAGTTGCAAGCAAATTTTTACGCACGATATTCTCCGTTTGATAGATACAATGTAATGAAAAACAGCTCTAGATTCACATTTTTCGCTAGAAATTTGCTTGAAGCTTATCCGCTTGACGCGCCAAGTACACTGCTGGTCAATAAAATAGGTGTGAGATAAAAATACATGAAATTTTGAGTTTTCTCTAAAAATATTTCTATGTTCAAATATTTTATAGTTAGGCACAGTCGTAAATATGTAAAAGAACACTTTTATTTGCAAATTAAATGTTATGCTTTATCGTAACTCTTTCTTCTCTATGAAATCCAAAAAAGTACCTGGTCAATGAAATAGGTGTATTGTAATCCATTGCATTAAAATTTTTCAAATCCAATGATTTTAAGACTTTAACATTTTTAGCAACTAGTAACCTGTGTAAGCTCCCTTATTCAACCAAATTTTATCCATTTGTCTTGACATTGAGTCATTCAAACGCTGATAAGTTTCCGTTGGTATAGGGTAGCATTCCTTTTAAGCTGCTTCCCACAAACGATCCTTATTTGTGAAATTTCGATCGAATAACTTCTTTTTAAGTACATTCCGTAAATTTTCTACGGGATTGATGAAAGGAGATTGGCATGGTCTGAAATTATAGTCACTTTACTATCCCGAAATCATTCCTTTACATACTTCGATGTGTGTTTTTGGTCAATATCTTGCAGAAACTGTCATGTAAAGGCACGTTATCTTTGACATAGGACTGCATGACATCCTTTAGGATGTCCATCCTTTAGCCTTGCATTCGAATCTTGCCATTATAGCGGCGTTGCGAAGAATAGGACCTGCGCAATTCCACGAGAAGTAAGCTCCAAACCTCATTGTTCTCGCCTTCGTGCTTTACCATATTTTGCGTGTGTCGCAGATCAAACTGTTTGCACTTTGGACGTTTAACGTTCCGTTGTGCATCGGAGTAAAACAGGTTTACCTTTGATTCGTCCCTCCGAAGGATATGTAGCCATTTTTTGATTCCTTTTGAACCAGGGCTATTAACGCTGTTGAAAAGCAAATTGCATTTTTCTTCAAAGGCTTTAGTTTCGAAATAGTGGAACCTTCTTAGCAATTCTTTCTGGAAGCGAACTGTTCTCGGACCTGCCACTTTTCCAATTTGTGCTGAATTGGTTTTGGATGACGCGAATGGATCAGATTTCGTTAAAATTGCAATACGATGGTCAGCTGCTGTAGATGTTTTCTTGGGTTTTTTGCGTGTTTCCTTTTTTCAAAGGTTTTAAGGCATTTGTAACGAAGTTTTCGGAACGCCGCAGTGTATTCGTGATTTATTTTTACGTCTTATCTTCTTGAACAAAATTTCTTAGCACTGTACTTCGTTCCACTTGAGTACAGTGAGATGCTCGACCCATTCTATAACTAATCTTTGACTTATTCAACATTTGAATACATTTATTAACACGCAGAATTCAAACTTCACCAAATAAAACGTATAATGGAATCATGTAAAATAATAACACGTTAATATATTTCACACACCTATTATATTGACCACACGAAAAAGCCTGCGGTAGACTTGTTTTGCATCTTGACAATGATTGCAAATATAATCTGCGCCAACAACCCACTAGTAACTTGACAGATTCCAAGGCTTCTGTGTGCGGTAGGCGTGATTGAGACTGCTGCAACTTGGTATGCGCAATTGAGAGAAAAACAAAATAATCTATCACACACCTATTTTATTGGCCAGCAGTGTAGATTTCAAATTGTGACGAAAGTGATTTCTTGCATTGGTGCTATAGAATCGTTGGTCTATATTAATTGTTTTAGGATATACATGACAAAGTTTTACAAAAAATGCAATTACTGGTGATAAGAAAAGACTCGTTTTTACGTTTGATACAAAATATTTAGTCGAACTTGATATTTTATTGCGAATTATCGAGATCCGGAAACATTTTTGTATTTTTGAGGTTACGTTGGTTGTTTTAGATACGGAAAATGTTTGCTTAGAATTTGGATTTATCAGTGAATGACCTCGACTGTCCAGTGATTTTCGTCCACTATCGTATTTTTATCCAGCTTCAATCTCTGAATTTAATTTTAGTATAAACTAGATCCGGAAGAACGAATTCATAGAAATGTAACAAGAAATTTACCATCCATATATTATTCAGAGGTAGGAAACGTATTTACTTCGTTAGGAGAAATAACATTTAATTATAATATTGATTAAGTTTATAAAATTCAAAATTTACTTTTCGATGCGTTTGAAAATAAAAACATCATTCTACTCTCATGCCATCTGGCGGTCGACATCCAACGTTAAGTCGTGAATAAGTAAATATGTTTGCCTCGGTCGTCCATACGCGTCGATGCAAAAATTATATCGTTGGATGAATTAGGAACGAAATTTGTTGCAGGCGTTGTTGTCAACAAGCTTTGCAGTTACATGAAAAATCACTCAATTTTAAATCACAAATCAGTGCATAACAATACACAATCTCTTCAAATCGTTGCTCCGCAATTCTATCGATACCGGCAATTGTTTCGAACATTTATATGAAGTTGAGCAATGTTCAGTTAGCGCATAAACGTATAAAATATTTATTTGCTTATTAATATTACGCACTGAGACTATGTCGTACAAAACTAGATATAAGTATAGATTACACATATTATCCGACAGACAATCGAACCAAAGAACCAGCATTTATGCTTCACGTATATAATATAGATGATAGCTGTGCAACTAAGGTAAAATGCACATGTTTCCAAAATTGTAGGGTATTAAAAAAAACTAGATGACTGGCTGTAATTTGGTGACAGCTCCTTTCAATCCTCTTGGTGTAAATACGTACACACATTTCTAACAAACTTATGCACTCTCCCCAAAATTCTTACTTGTATGCACGGCTTCGCAAATGCTGATGATGGTTGATGAATCATGATGTACCTATGTATACCGTTCTGACAATAGATAACGAAACAGCAGATACTTTTTTTGGATTTATATAGTTGCAGCACTACAAAGCTTTATCAAAATGAGAATTGCCAATATTTACCGTAATTCCAAGACAAGCCAGCTGTCAAAAAATACTTGCAACACTCCGTTCCTTCCTATACCAACGAAAGAGGTCAAATTCCTTTTTGGAAAATGCCACAACACTTATTTCGCTCTCTATTTCGACTCTCAGTGACAATGTTCCGCTCTCCGTTTGAGTTGAGCGATATTCAAAAGTAGACATTCGGCGAACAGTCTGGTATTCATTGAGCACATATTTGATGAAAATGTTAAACAAAATAATCTAATCTCTTACTGAAACATGCGTCATATACAGTATAAATGGACGCTAGAGGAAGCTGAAACTGACTCATGAAGATGAAAATCGATGTAATCAGCTTTATTTTTATCTGCGCAGAATAAATTTTCTAAGCATTGATTCTTTTTATTTGTTGCTCTCATATTTTTGCAACGTAGTTTTTCTTAACACCGATTTTAGAATAAGCAATAGTTTGTGATTTTGAAAGTATTGCTTACTGGATCTTGTACAACATGAATTATACCATATGATTTCTACTATATTTTTTAAATCAGACCCAAATGATAATAAAGATCTCTTCAATTACTTTTTCTTGAATTATGTGAGATTTCATTTACAGTGTAAATTGGCGCAGATAGAAAATCGATTTTTTGTTATTTAGCTGTAGTAATCGAAAAAAGACAGCTCTCAATGCCCGTTGTCCTTATCATTCAAAGACAATCTCCTTAATATATTGAGGCACTAACAAATATTTATTTTTTCGTTTATAAAAAACCAAAGCTGTAAAAATATTCTGTAGTTTCTAGACTTAATTTTTTAATTAGCCATTTATTGTTGGTGTAAATTTTGTTTAAGGGTTTCGTCCCCCAACTTTAAAGTCGATTTTTTTTTGTTTTTGCATATTTAGGATGATAAATATGCTCCCAATTTTGATATGAAGTGTTTTCTAGATTCCTTTAATTTGGCTATGTGATTGTTCTACTTATTTTTTTCCTGCAAACTTCGATAAAAACACTTGCTAATCTTTTGTGGATCATTCTTTAATTTATGAAAAGACAAAATAGGAAAATCCAAGCAGAAACATGTAACAGTCTTTAATCACCCTGATTTAAATAACTTTTTAAGAAATTTTTCAAGTACATTAACATTCTGCCGTACGTACGTTAACTTCTTGCCGCTCTCGTACAATAAATGAGATGAAATTAGTCCGAAGTTATCTTATGTGCCTCCTTATCCTGACAGAAATCCAACAAACAGGCTCTCGATTGATTAAAAACTTACAAACTGCGGAACAATAATGCCGTTTTTAATTATGGTGTTGAGCAACGGGCGAATACAAATATAATGACTTATTTAATATGTGGCAAGTCAATTCAAATTCATAGTTCACAGCTTGTTTACTTTATCTTTCCAAACCAACAAACTAGCAAGGTGCAATGATTACAAGCATCAATTCCATATCAACATTTGAATAGGGCTAATAAGATTTGTAAACAAACTTTTGTTTTGCTGATTTCTCCTAATTTGTTATCATTTCAACACAGAAAACATTTGAAAATGATTCTACCAAGGGTAAAGATGTTGATTCATGTGTATTTTTCATGAAATTCAACTCGGTGGCGGAATAATGAGCGAAATAAGTTTGTTTACAAAAGTCTCATTCGCCCTTTTGAAGAATTACTATTGAATTTACGGATCATGCACGTATTATCATAAACTGGGACTCACGAGACGTGGATAGAAATTGACCAAAATATGATACAGGTGTTTACCATCCTAATCATTAGAAGGCACATACAAACACTGGCACATGGATGTGCGAGAGCATGACCAAACGCCGTATGTATTAGTTCAGACTTACTTTAGCAAAATTTTCTCCGCTGGTTCGGGTCTGGTTTGATCTGCTCCACCGTGTACGAAAAAAAACTAGAAATTTTTCTGCAACTCCACACTTCCGGGATAAAAATAAGGCTGTTGGCAAGTTCTACTAAGCACAATAATTACTTTTCGCACTTCCAAATGGATCTTCACTTTAGCAATTCACTGTCCCCTTGGAAACACACAGAATGCAGAATTTATCCACTTTTTATCTTCTGTACAATTAACCGTATGCATATCTGCCGCACTGAACGTGAAGAGAAAAACGTATCACTACGAGACAACTTTTCTAGCTTTCGATCGGAGCGAGTTCGGATTTCAAACTGCCGTTTTTGCTTGCTCTGGCTCTCTCGCTTTTGCTGATGCGAAATCGGCGACGACAAGGCTGATGCTTCATGCTTGTCTTCGCGTTGGGTTTAGGGCTGTTGAAAACTCTACACGCCGCATCGGCGCACCATCGTACACCAAGGGGTTTTACAACACAATATATTTTGCTGCATAGGCGCTTTTAAAGGGCCTTTTACACGAGGCGCTAGTAACGTCATTACTGAGAAGTAATTCACTTTTAATGATAGTGTAAGGTAAGTAATGACGGAATTCCCGTACAATTTCAGTTATGTCATTGCTTAGTAATGACACTTTTATTAAGCGTCGTGTAGGGCCCCTTTTTTAACGATCGTGTATGGCGAATAATGACGGAATTCCCAATTGAGCCCTTGTCGGTCAGTATCACGAATACTAAAGCAGTATTTTCAACAGCGGCCCTTACACGCTCAATATTTTTATCAATACGAGTATTGACGATATTGCTTCAATACGCCAATCCCATTTGAAATGTACATCGTTAATACAGTCGTGATTCGCTGGTTGGGCCACACCTCTGTTCAACTAACGAGTTTGATTCGTAAGTAAATTTGACATAAGATTTTGACATTCAGATGCTTTTTAGTTGGACAATGGTCCAACTAGCGGATGTCCAAGTAAAAAGCGGCCCAGTTAAAAAGTGTCCAACCAGCGAATCATGACTGAGTCATGATTCGCTGGTTGGACACTTTTTAACTGGACCGCTTTTTACTTGGACATCCGCTAGTTGGAACATTGTCCAACTAAAAAGCATCTGAATGTCAAAATCTTATGTCAAATTTATTTTGACAATCAATCTGACAATTATTAGAGATGTGAATAGATGCAATTACACTACTAACGTCTCCTTTGGAGAGTTTTTGACATCTGTCAGTCGGTCCAACTAACGAATCAAATTCGTTGTGAAAAAAAATCTGTAGCATTACAGAAAAATCTGTGAATATGGTAACCCTGCCGCCAACCAGTTAGTGGTGTATTATTTGTCATGTGACGTGTACGTGCATGAGCCGTACTCGATAAAAAATCCTCACGTTGATGGAAAGTGATTTACAGTTGATTTCGCACTACACTTGCCCAACATTTCAATGCGATGTTTCAATCTGTTAGGGACCCTTACACGAAAAAGTTGAGTAAAAGGCACACCCAAAGCTAATTGAGATGTTTCCACCAGAGACGGTTCTGTTGTCGTTCCGTTTAGTGCGTGAGTTTTACTGAATTGATATCCAAGTGACCGTTATAATTATGGGATAAGCCAGTAGTCATGAATCGCTGGTTGGACACTTTTTAACTGGACCGCTTTTTACTTGGACACCCGCTACAGTTGTGATTCGCTGGTTGAACACTTTTTTACTGGACCGCTTTTAGTTGAACCTCCGCTAGTTGGACCATTGTCCGACTAAAAAGCATCTGAACGTCAAAATCCCATGTCAAATTTGCTTTGACAATCTATTTATCAATCTTTTACACTACTAACGTCTTCTTTGGAGAGTTTTTGACATCATTTGTCAGTCGGTCCAACTAGCGAATCAAATTTCGTTAGTTGGACAAGGCTGTGGCCCAACCAGCGAATCACGACTGTAGTTGGACCATTGTCCAACTAAAAAGCATCTGAATGTCAAAATCTTATGTCAAATTTACTTTGACAATCAATCTGACAATTATTAGAGATGTGAATAGATGCAATTACACTACTAACGTCTCCTTTGGAGAGTTTTTGACATCTGTCAGCCGGTCCAACTAACGAATCAAATTCATTAGTTGGACAGAGGTGTGGCCCAACCAGCGAATCACGACTGTACCAAATCATGTGATGTGATGGCCGAATAAATAGAGAATCACAAACCCCCCCCCCCCCGCACCATCTTCCCCCCAAGTTTTCTGTCGTATATAGTCCAATATACTGCAATTTTCTTCAATGTCTACACTAAAATTAGTTATGGAGTGTTTTCACAAACTTTTTGTGATGTGATGGCCGGATAATTAGAGAAGCACCCCCACCATCTTCCCCCAAGCTTTTTCTCGTATATAGTCTAATATATTGCAATTTTCTTCAATGTCTTGACTAAAATTAGTTATGGAATGTTTTCACCAATTTTTTTCATTTTGATTATAAAGGCCTTAGGATCCTTAAGAAAGGTCTTTCGGTTTTTTCAGGTTAGAAATGTTTTTGACATTTGCGGGGATTGGGGATCGAATCAGGTGAGCGGCGTACACCTTGTCGACCATTACGCTTTTCCCGCCCCATCAAACAAAATTTTTCGAAACTGAATTTTCGAAAACTGAACCCATTAAATCTCGAACTAAATTTGTTTGAAGAATAAATACATACTTTATATATTAATTCTAGGAGGATTAGCCAGAGTTAGTTCGAGCAAGTTTTTGTTTATAGACAACTTAATCAAACTTCGTATCCCTTTTGAAACATTGTCCCTAATCCATATTTCGGAACATCTCTTCAAAAAAGAGCTCCGGGCAGCTATGGGACCTTGGCTTAGAGATCAGTTATAAGATCCAATTCGCACAATTTTCCAAAAGTCCTCATGATGCCTAAAACGATAGGTTTAAGTGATCAATTAAGTGATCAGATTTAATGATCAGACGGTGTACTTCCAAAATTATTATTGAATATTTAATTAAATTAGCATAAAGCACTTTTTTCAATCCAATTAATTTTGGTTTGGGGGAGGGGGTGTTTAACCCCCAAAATCCCCCTGACTGCGCCACTGGATCTCATAATTTTCGAGTATTTCGAAAAGTGTGTTGGACCTAATAATATTATGCGCAGCTGACAACTTGATTCTAGTTCCCTACAATACTTACCGTTTGATTTTCAAGTCACACAATTTGAGCTTCTGAAAGCCAAAGAATGATACATGTGGGTAATGTGATCGCCCAATGGTTTCAATCAAAACGGAATCGGATCTAAAGGAAAAGAAGGAACAGAAACTACAGGTTGAAAACATTTTTCGAACGAATATGGTTCGATAGAATCTGACTCCCGTTTGCTTTTGCTGTCGTTATTGAGAATATAAACCACATTCGTTCGAAAAAACGATCCATTGTAATGTAGAATAAGGCTGATTAATTTTTGAAAAGTGCTACCTAATAATATATATGTAAACAAACTTGTTGATTTCTACTATGTTGCTACTATTGAATTTATACAACGCAGAAATGTATTTGAGAATGTTTCTACGACGGATCGATTAAAGTATATTTTTCATGAAATTTCACTCTGCAGTGAAATAATGCGAAAAACTACAAAAGAGAGTGGGCATAGTGTAGTTGGTAAATCAATTGAATTGTACGCAGCTCACCTGGGTTCGATTGCTAACCCGGCACATAGGATGAGATTTTTCCAACTCGAAAAAAGAAGCGAACGGTCCTGAGGTTAAAATCTCTTTATATCACAGAATTCGGTATATTGTAAAATGGCAACAGTATGCATTTAAGGGTTAAAAAAGCTCCTTTTGAAGAATGAATAGTGAATTATGCTCAGAACAGCAGTATGTTTGACTTAAAATTTTCCGTTGCCCCCCTATCTTCTAGTTTTAGTTAATCAATATTTAATCTCGTTAAGAAATGCACAACAGTACCACTACTTTAAAATAGCCCCAATTAATTCCTCCTAATCTTGAACAACTCTCTCTAGTTATTTCTAGTTAATAAGCTTGTAAAATGTTCCGCTTAGTTAATAATTAATTTCTCCTACAATCTCCCTTCTAAAAATCATAAAGTGAATTACTATAAAAAGAACACACAAAATGACCCGTCCCCCAAATCTTACGAATATTATATTATACCATCTTTTGTATGTATAAGTTAGCTGTAAAGTTTTTTTTTTAGTTTCATTATATAAAGCAAAATAATATTGAAATGTGTAACCCCCTAGTTTTAAGAAATTCAAAATGTAAAACAATGAAAAAAATGGCACCTTTAAGCTAACGCATACGTGCCTTATCAAATAAACAAATTGAAAAAAAATTCCGTTGGGGGCCATGCACTAATTACTCTTTTTTAGAACTTTTCAACCTCCCCCTCCCCCCTGATAAGAGTTCGTAAGATTTTGGTGAACTCCCCCTCCCCCCTACGTAAGATCTTATCATGATTTTCGTAATTAGAAAAGCATACAATCCATTAAATTGAAAGATAACGAAAACGGTACGGTACAAAATTCAACTGTAATCATCAGCAGTAATTTTATTAGAATCTTAATTTTGCCCAGTAGATATTTCAGAATAACTGCTGGGAGATATTCAGAAACTCCGATTTGGTCCTTATAGTCTGCTTCGCTATAGTCGGAAATAGTTCCTTGTGATGTAAAATCTCTTCTGGTGGGAATTAATTCTGAGTTCCAACTGTGACGCTTATCGTACGCGTAGCTTCGAAAAAAATTCGTAGATGGCTATCACAGTTCGCACTCTGCAAATATTTGATCTACAAGATCTTTGACAATCGCATGACAGAACATTTTCCGGCTACCTTGCGGAAGCGAAAATTTGAAAAAAGGATGTTAGCCTAATAACACGGTATCAACACTTCCTAACTTGTAAGGTATATGGTGACTCGAGTTCCTGAACAGAACAATGTACCATCAAGAGTCAAGAAATTGTTGTAACTGCACCATCGGCAATTAAGTCGCTCCTCACGCTGCCAGCAATCAATAATATCCCATAACTAAGGAATCATATCCTGCCGGAAAATACTTTAATTCGAGGTCCGCCCTTCCTTGACCATGATGTACAATATATGCTCGTTTTGTGTAATATACATGTTCATGGCAGAAATAAGAAATAGGACCCTTTTCTTATGAAAATAATATTTTCCATATTGATTTCATTTTTCATACTTGTTTTATGATATTACGTAAGAAAGGACAAACCCTCCCTCCCCCTTAGATAAGAATTCGTAAGATATTTTGAAACTCCCCTCCCCCCATATTCCCTTACGTAATTAGTGTAGCCCCTTTTTAGAACATACAGTAAAATATCGAGTCACAACAGTATGCTTTTGTTGATCCTCAGCACCTTTCTTTGAAAAATTAGAAGGAAACCCCAACTAGAAGATGGTGATAAACTCTTCAACAAATGCTAAGAACGGTAGTTGTTGCCCAATCGGATACCTTGGGATCATTTATTGATTATTCTTCATTCGAAGAATTTTTATTTTTCCAGTGCCATATTAACGCTATCGATCCTACTTTAGTTACGTCTGCTGTAGCCCTGCGCCGTTGGATTGGTCACTTGGACGACGATATTGCTGAAGTCCAAATGCTTCAACATTTCTTTAGTCTCTGGGTCGACCTCAATAATATCCTGCTCCAGGGCGGAGACCTCTGGTACGTAGTTATCTCGGCGCTCACGTTCTTCTTCTTGCAGTTTGATCGAAATGCCCCGAACTTGCGAGTTGCGCAATCGCTTCATCAGATGTGTAACAAAACTGCGAATAAACACAAATGTTAAAATTAGTTGTCATTACTATACGTTGTAGAGAAAAAGAAAGTAAAAAATGTTGTGCTTCTGTAATGAATCTGAGTACACGTACTGTTTGGGTGCTGAAATATTCATTTTTATAACATTTTTTAAAAAGCATTTGCTTATTTAAAATTTCGGTAAGCTGGTGTTGTGTAAAGCGATAGAACCCAAGTTTGGATAATGCAAAAAGAGTCAAGAATTTAATAAGCCAATTTATTTATGAGCCAGGCTTCAATTATTTTTAAAATATGCCAAATAAATGGCTTGAGGCGAAACCGAGTCAATTTTTTTGAGCATCGCCCTACGGAAAATTTATTTTGCTTAGAAAGGTGCTAACCTATTGCACTCTACCCGTTTTGAAATAACCATATTGATTGGTATCTCCGTGTTACTTATGGGCAGAGTAATCATTTCCTTCTTGTATTCAGTTTGTCGTGCACTCTGTCAACATTTTGCATTACACGATGAATGAGGGTGTGCAAATACGATGGGTTATAGTCGGGCATCGTAAACACGATCAGCGATGCCAACCTTCCAGTTTAAACTCAAGTCAAACAGACAATCGGAAAAATATTCCAGTTTTTTGAAATTTGAGCCCGTTTTATTTTTAATATTTATTTATTTAGTTTAGTTTTTCAAGCAAACCATGGGATGATGCCGAGTGCCCCAGAACAAGATTTTAGTCCACCGTAACCTGAACTCTTTTTATACCACTTGTGAGTAAAACGGTTCTGAAATGTACATTTTGACTTGATTTTAACTAAAAACTCAAGGTGGCAGTACCTTGTGTCAAATATTTTGATGAACATTTGTTGAACTCAAAGCTAGTTGTATAGTGGTATCTAAAGAAAGGTTTAAGCGCATCCTCAAGTTTAGCAAATTTTTGTGGCTGTGTAGATTGAAACCTTCAAAACAGTAAAATTCGACTAACTATTACAATTATAATCAAATTCGAATGCTTTAATATTTTTTTAATTTGGACAACAAAACCGACCCAAATTTTCAGTAAAAGGTATAGAACATACGTGTTTACTTAAAATTACGTTCATTAAAGCGTTGACTTAAACATTACAAGGGTAAAGTAAGTTTTTTCGAGCATCCAGTTTTTTCCATTTTTTCAAAAAAGGTTCCAGTTTTTTTGAAAAATGTTGGCAACGCTGCACACAATATTTTGCTACATATACGGATGGTTTATGTTTGGATTGAATTCAACTTTGAATATTTTATGCATGATGCGCGCGTGGTTTGTGAGTCACATATTTGGTTGCAATCTCAAAATTATAGTTATGGGGCAAAACAGAAAAATTTAGTGTTGTATTCGAAATAGAAATAGGGGCATATCCTGGCGAATCAGGACGTCTTGTCACCCTACACAGAGAACAAAATATGGCAAAAGCAATCAAATTTTAGGACTTCAATCGCATTTCCGCATCGCAATTCGCACAAAAATATTCTCGTTTGCTTTGACAATCTGTGAACTTCAAAATACTGATTACTGATTACGTGTTGAATGTAAACTAATCAATTATATTTTGAGTACAACCATAATGTTGGTTGTTTCAGCCTTAGAGCTGAAAATTCTTAGGAAAACTGGAATTTATTCCTAATAAATGCTGAGTTAAGCAAAACGTAGTTTGCTAAAATAAACAACAAAATGGAGAATATATCTAATGTTTTATGACTATATTTTCGCTATGCACTCAAGTTTTTTTCACGCGGTTTTTTTTGCGCGGTATTTTTTACGCGGTTTTTTACGCGGATTTTGAAATTTACGCGGTTTTCATTTACGCGGATTTTGAAATTTACGCGGTTTTCATTTACGCGGATTTTGAAATTTACGCGGTTTTCATTTACGCGGTTTTTGAAATTTACGCGGATTTTGGAATTTACGCGGTATCCATCAACGAGGTTCCCTTTATCGCGGATTCTTAAATTTAAGTGGTCTTCATTTACGCGGATTTTGAAATTTACACGGTTTTCATTTACGCGGATTTTGAAATTTACGCGGTTTTCATTTACGCGGATTTTGAAATTTACGCGGTTTTGATTTACGCGGCCTGTATTCCCCGCGTAAAAAAACCTGAGTGTATATTCTACGCAGACTATCAATGAAGTAAAACAAGCAGTTCAGCGTTCATCAACAGCAGGATCCTTGCAAACTAAAATATAACCTATTTTCCAAAAAATACGCTGTCAATTTTTGTAATTCAGCTAATTTTGTAATTCTATTGAGCATGACAATCTGTTAGTACAGACTTTGAATCAGGTTAACCGCTATGTGTCCGACGCGGTACCCGGCAGGTTTCAGTTAATGAAATTCCCATGTTTTATCCATAGCTGGAAATTGAAACCTTGTGACATCTTAGAACTTCACTAAGTCAAGCTTTTGGGTTAATAATATTGTTGAAATAGTAAGAGGGGAAGTGAGGAGGGGCTCCTGATTTTTTTTACTACGTAACAGGCCGACGTGGGTACTCGGGTACCCACAAAACTGAAATACCAATAACTAAGGTAATTTCTAACCGATTTTGATACTTTTTGGTGTTTTATATTCGGAAACTCATCCACTTGGTAAAAATGAATCGGATTACTTCATTCGATTCCCGGAAATCCGGATTTCCGGAAGCATGTTCCAGTCCTGGGATACTATTTCGTGTTTTGCTATCTTATGTCAAACGCCATTCTGGGGTAAACTGAGTTAGATATGCCGCATTACTTGTTTGAAAAATCTCTACAAAGTGGCGTTTTGAGAATTTTTAAATTCTGCTTGGTTACTTAGATAGCGAGAAACATGATGAGAAATTGTGAGTTTTTTGCTTCAAATCACTGTATCTAGGGATTTGCTCAAGTTATATTGAAGTTTTAGATGTTTTTATGTGTGAAAATGCCTGAGGAACACAATGGCATAAACATTTTCAAAAGAACATTACACGAGTTGTGAGAAAAACACAGTTTTAGTTTTAAACTGGAAATAAAGGATATTTGGCAACACTGTAACCAAAAATAATTCTAAATTCCCTGACTCATTTCCTTCAAAATGTATTTCACTGGTTGTTTATAGACCATATGAAAGCAAAGATATGAATAAAAGTTAAAAATTGATGATTTTTTCTATGGAAAATTTTCCATGCACGATTATGACACGTCATACAAATTTTAGTATCAATACACGCCTATGGCACGTGTGAGTGCGACTTTTGTTTACATTCATAGTAAAAACTGGCAACATAGTCAACCGATCTTCGTAATATTTCAGAGATTAATGCAGAATAGATAGAAGCATCAATTGTCTTCTTTGGATTGTTTATACCATTTCAAGAGTACTTATTCAAAAGGTCCTAAGTGACATTGAGTTCGAACTGAGAAAAACGAGGCTGAAGTTTCATGGACCTAAAACAAATCCCTATTAGAGAACAAATATGTGTTCTGATGAAACAATTATGCCAATATAGTCTATGGACTCTGCTCTTTAGGTAAATAATACTAAAAACATGAAATGTTTAGTGCTAATGTAGTTTTTAAGCGCTTTAAAATGATGCGTCGTTTTGAAAATTATAGGACCTTTCACATAGGTCTTTTTTCGGGCCTAAGAATCATACGACGCTGCACATAAGGCTTTATTCAGCAAAGGTAGCTCTTACGAAGAATATTGAATTTCTTCAAAGTTTTCAACACAATGAGCACCGGAATACAAATGTTCTTCATTACTATGGTAAATAGTTGCACTGGATTTAACATAAGTCTTGCAGAAAAAAAATTTGCGAGAAACTTTAGTTTATATTAATAAACCATTGGCTGGAAGTGGTTAAAACCAACGAATGGCATGATACTTTAGAATAACTAAGCTTTCCAATTATCATTTAATTTATTATACTTTCTAAATTCAACTTCGAAAATAAGTCGCATGAACAGAAGAAAATTTCTTTTATTTTGATTTTTAGGACGTTTTACTAGGTACCTATGTGCAGTGGGAAAAACATAGAATGAAATGAATCATGCGTCGTTTTGCATGGTGCCTATGAACAGCTGCAGAGATTTTGAAATGTTCCACGCATAGGTCCTTTCAATTTAAAAGGTCTCAAGTGCAATATTTCAAAATATGATCATGAAACCTTTGGGACTTTTTATATAATGCTTGTTACTTTGATAAATACTGGATATAATGAATCCTGGTTTTCGGTATTGTTAGCTATGTTGTAATCACATGCTGCGCTGCAAATAACTCAGTTTGCTTACATTTGTCACTAAGGACCATTTGAATCAGCACTCTTGATTTATAAGTTTCAAGATATTCAATCTCAAACTTTAAAAATCGTTTTTATCGAAATGTGCTAACTGGCGCTAGTCATAAGATAGCACAACAGCGACGATTTGTGAATTTGAATGGAATACTAGCAATATGGGTATCAAAATTCTTGGAATTGCATCAGTAGGCTATATCTCGTGGTTTTGGAAACATTTGGAGCAGGCTCCGCGGGGACGTGAGTGGCCATTCCATATCAATTCCAAACTGCCATAGGGCCCCGTAATAACAAATACCATACTTCTGAGACTTTTTGAAGAGTTTTGATACTCGTATTGCTAGAACATTATTATTTACAAATAATACCTTAGTACTAGAACATTACTCCGGAAAATCCGGATTACCAAGAACCAGATCCATTCATCCGGTTTAATTTTACAGAATCACAGAAGAAAAAAGTGGACGAGCTCCTGAATCCAAAACATCTTAAAGTGTCCAAATCGGTTAAAGGAAGCCATAGTTATGAGCATTTCAATTTGTGGGTACCCTGGAACTCTCGTTGGGCTGTTAAAGGTTGGACACATAACGGTTAAGGAAATTACTTGGATAGCGGTAAATACATACAAATAAAGTTACAAAAAAGGGAAAAAAAACTAGTTAAAAAAAAAAACAAAGCAAAGAGTTAAAAAACAAACAGAAACAAACGAATAGTCTGCTTTTGAACTAAGTTTAGGTTGCATCCATATAACCTAAAAGTTAGGTTTTATACCCAATTGTAATTGTAATTTGTTAGCTTACGATGCCCTGTTGGTTATATTCGTATACCTTATGTCAGGTCAACATTTATATTTCTCCAAACCAATATTTTAGTTTGTACTTATAAGGAACGATTAGCGTTCAATGATCTCAATTTTGATTGCAACGAATATGATTTCCTTAGCCTGATATGAAGCTTACGCTAACAGGTTGTCGTTGCAAGTGAACATACAAAATACAAACAATTATGGTGGAAAACAATCAATGTTCTACTTTAATCTTGGGTTTGCAACATATTTTTTTAAATTTTTATTCATGTTTGAGCTTCAATCATATTTTTAGTCGTTTCAGCCTAGACCCATTGCTCTCCGTGTAGGTACTTAAGCTTGTACTCCATATGCCGTTATTGTTCAAATTCACAACTGTATCAAATTGAATTTATTATTCACATAAAATTTTCACTTCACTGATCTACATGAGAATGGTTTCGAAATTAAATCAAATTCAAACTCACCCGGCAATCTTGTTACGCAGCGGCTTGGTCGGAATGATGGCCACCTCCTCCACTATGCGCTTATTTGTATGGAAGTCCATGGTCAGTCGAGTGTAGTACTTCTCGATGATTACCTTGGAAGCCTTCTTTACGGTCTTGGTACGAACACGACCCTAAAAGCATAATAAAACGGGGCTCAAAAACATTTTCCTTGGAAATACAATGTTTAGTGCTATCGGTTCAGCTTCAGTTTTCCCGTCGTGTTAGACGTCAAAAAGTCAAGGAAAGTTGTTTTAATCACGATACACATTATTCCGTCCATATTTTTATCACTACCGGTTTAACCATTACTGGTTCTTATATTTTAAAAGCAAAATTTAGTAAATCGTAACGATAAACATTGAAAATTTTAATTATTTACCATTTCGAGTTAATTTTCACTGCTGCCGATCACTACGAAAACGTGTAGAAAAGAAACACATGACGTCACGTCCTTTGAAGCTTCCCATTTGACGGCTGTCAAAAGACAGAGTTACCAACCATATGAAACCTGAACGAACCCAGCAGTTGAGGTACAAATACAAGATGATTGAAAGTAAAAGGTTTGTTCCATTAGACGGAAGTTACTCCAGACCAGTGTTACGAAATTTCAAAATCAGTTACCTATTTCTGCTTGCATTTACCGAAACCGACATTCAGATTCAACGCCTCCCTCATTCATTCACTTTCCAACTGGCTGTAATTTCATGCAGAATCGAATGCTTGAGTGCAGAGGAAATATAAATTTATTCACCAACCAAAGCATTCATTTGTTATTTATTGTGGATAACACTGGAAATTAGCAAAAATAACGAAAAATAAGATAGCGACAAGATTGCGAAACCGCCATTTTAAGATTTAACCTCTTCAATTCCGCAATGCTACAAAAATATAATTTGAACTGATTTTTATATGAAGTATTCGAGCGACTATTGGTCTTGAACCAAGGCAAAACTTAGGAGGATGCAAAGGAATCGAGTTAGGAATCAAAAAGGCACACTAAACAATAAATTAAATGGGTACCACAAAATTGTAACAAATAATTTCCCAATTTTCGCTCAACAGGTAGTGAAGGGGTGAATAAATCCATGAACGTGCATGAACTGTCAATTCATGGCCGTCCGATTCATGACCGACAGGGCCTATATATTGCTTGATGTTTGTTCTAAACTGGGCGGATAGAGCTAACAGGGTATATTTTCAATTCTTTCGCTATTTTGAATTGATTTCGTCGCATGCTAATCTTCGCCGAAAAGCACAATATTATGTCGACAGTTTGAAAGCAGAAGTTAGCATCTTCTACATTTTCGAGCATAAGTGAACTGCGTAATCCTAGGGGCAGATCAGTTGCGAAGCAATTTTTAAAAATCAGCGAAATTAAATGCATTTCTTTCCACCAAAATAGAAATTCGTAATGCATTTTTCGTTGCGTGTAAGACGTCAAAACCCTACAAAAACAGCCCTATATTCAACAAAACATCGAACAAAGTGGATCAGCGTAGGACGATTGTTAAGTAATCTTTTCTGCGAGGGAGTTGATGCAAAAATGGAAATTAAATGCATTTTTTCTAAGTTGATGCAAATTTGTTATACATTCCTAGAGTGATCTGCCCCTAGGCGTAATCTATACTGGTGCACTTTTGATCAATAATCCCTCTCAGAGCTATCATAGAAATAAAATTCACTTTGCTTCTGAAACCAAACATGTCCGTACCTGAAAGCGCTGCGTCGGGAGAACGAATGATGATGGAAACGAACCAAAAATTTCATTCATCGCAGCGGGTATGAATTGAATTTCATTTTCTTTCAAGTTCATGCAGCAATGTCAATTTTTTTAAGCTCTGCTCCAGAGTAAAAAGGAGCAAAAAATCCTTGCTCCTTTTTACTCCGGTTTACTACCAGAAGAAAAAAGAGAAGAAGAGAGTACAGGAATGATTTTCTCCGGAGTACTTCCAGTTTCTCCTGGTCCTGGAACAAACCTCATAACTACTAGAGGGAGAAAAGTGCTACTGTCTCCAACCATTCATTGATTGAAACATGTCGTCTTGCTCTAGCATATTGTAACCCATTGCTTTGCAATGTGTTTACCCTAGGCAATAAATATTAAACTAATGGGCCTATCATATGAAGCAAGCAAGAACATACATCATCAATATAGGTTTGCTCCAGTAGACGGAAGTTACTCCAGAGTAATTACTCTGGAGTAACTTCCGTCTACTGGAACGCCCTTCAGAAATCTTGACATACACACAGAACTTTATTTAATCATCGATAGCATATAGGGTTACCACCTCTGGAGAGTGTGTGACCCGGAGATTTTCACTGGACTTTGGGGGGGGGGACCGAAGGGTGGTGGATTTTGAGTGGAACTAGACGGAAATTGGCATCAAAACGATTGCTCGGCAGTTTAGAGCACTTTAATCGCTTTTTATTACTACGTTAGAGTAAAGCTGTAAATTTTTCTTATTTGAGAACGGTTTGGTCGGTTTAATCTGGTGTAGTATTTCACTTCCCCTACTAAATACCAAGAATATAAAAACACCAGCTACTCTCGCTGTGCAGGATAAGTCGAACGAGCATTGCTCTCCTCCATAACTAACAGGAAAAGGATAGCAAAGGAGACTGCGGCATCACATGGGAAGCACTATGTGGTGTCGGTTATTCATCACCAGAGGTCGGGGGTACAAAGAGGCAAAACTCACCCCCTAGCCTACAGTTAAGGGTCGCTGCAGGAGTAGCAACAACAAGGGAAAAACTCGTTTGATGTTGACCTAGTAAGTTGGATTAGAACAAATCTGCCATACCTTGGTGCAGCTCCACTAACAGTGAAGTGATTTGAAAAAAAATTGCAGCAAAATGACTTTTTTACATCATTTTGAGTGACTTAGTGGGATGCTACATTTAAATTGTAGCATATAGCGAAATATTACTTTACTTAATTTGTAGTAAATTTGATGTTTTTCATATTCATTGCCTTATGAAAGAAATCAGCAATATTTGGTGAACTCATCTTCGCCACCTTGAAACGAGGTAAGTCGGGCAAAATAAACCTGAACCAGAGTAATATTTAACTTAGACTTTTTAAATATTTTGTAAAGAATCAATTAATTCCAAAAAAATTAAATTATTCTTCTTCCACCAAACCCGGAGAAATTGATGTAAAACCCGGAGGTCCGGAGATCGCTCCCGAAAACCGGAGTCTCCGGGTCAAACCCGGAGGGGTGGCAACCCTAATAGCATACTTTTCCATCTACCTCTCGTTTCTTCTGATGTAAATTTTACATTTGGGCTACCCATTCATTGAATGCTTATTAGAAGTATATGCTAGAAAACGCATAAAAATCACAGCAAAATAATAGAGACGGGAATAGAAAGTGTGCTAAGGCTGTTCGCAATGCTGTGATGTAAATTTGTTTCAATGTTTCAAAATGACAAGCCGTTGGATAAATTGGATCTGTCACAATACATCTAGAACACGGTGTTCTTAATGCGATGATCCAGCCACCTGATCAAAATATTGTTTATTCGATTTTGTTATTGTTTATCATTTATGTGACACATAAGTTGTTTTTCTATTTTACATCACCGATTAAAACAGATCGATCGCAATGATGAGATGCAGTCTAGATGCAGTTCTATTTTTCGAGCACTTTTTTGGATCAGATTTAAAACAGCTCGACCATTCTGTTTTAAATTTTCCACATTAAATCATTGAATGGGAAAAAAATCCGATAAAGCTGATTTTCGATGTTTTTTTTCCAACTCAGGAAACGTGAAAATAAAATTTAGTTTTAAAATAAAGAAATATTTTGACAGTCTTTATTTGACACTATCGGAAGCGTTTGACATATTTAATTTCACAACAAATGATGCCCTGTCAGAAAAAATGAATACATGTTTTCCCACAGGGTTATTTTTATTTGACATAAACACCATCCAATCAACGACACGACCTGAAACTTAATGAAATATTTTGAAGAAAAAAGTGTCCGAGTCATTTACCGCCAGTTACCAGTACATCGAGTAACCCTTTGGTAAGGTCGGAAAATAAATTTCTTTAACAACACTTCTTTGTTTACCTATAATTTTCAGCTGCTTTCATAGCAACCATGTTATTCGTTGTAAATAAAGGAGCAAACTTTTTTTTTCTATTTGAATGGTAATAAGGCTCTCAAGTTGATTTTTACCGCTACCGTTGAACGCACTGCCTGTTGTTATGTCGTTGACATAACTCTGCATATTTTTGTTTCTCAGTGTCAGAGATGCCAGGTACTTTTTTCAAATGTCTGCAACAATAATTTTAAATGTCTGGGAAGAACAAAAATGTCAGGAAAGCTAGTGTAACCAAAAGCCTTTATATTCAAAAATCTGCAAATATCTGCAACAAAACTAAAAAATCTGCAAATATCTGCAACCAAACTAGAAAATCTGCAAATATCTGCGTCATCGAAAAAATCTGCAGCTTAAATTAAAAGTCTGCGAATTTGCAGACTTGTCTGCAAATCTGGCATCTCTGCTCAGTGTAGAGGTATACAGCGAATACTCACACTGTCGCATATCCACAGGGCTAGTTGATTTTGAATGTCGTTCCAGCGGAAATAGTTACCGTTGCTATGACAATATCACGTTTTCATTTCATTATTGTAAACTGTTTATATTTTAAAGAGAATCTTTTTAAAAATTTGAGTGTTTAAGGCAAGAAAAACGTAATTAGAATCAATGACTGAGCATCAAGATCATAACCGAGGCGAATCAATTTCGATGCATGATTTTTTGGAATTTTTAAAAATTACTTGTCAAGTTAACGATTCTTTTAACAGCAGCAAGAAAAATCCTCCATTCGACTACAACCAACTAGCAAAGAACGAGCTGATTAGTCATGTTAACAATGGGTTACCAAATGGGCCTAGTAATATCACTGGAGCACCGCTAGCTCGACATCAGGCAACCAAAAAAGATAGCAATGACGGTACAGCACAAAAGAAAATTTTCAAAAAGAAAGCACTTTCGCAAAGTAAACCACAGAAAAGTAGACAAGAGACGGTCGATGTTCCCAAGCGGAATCTAGATGCATTGTTAAATGAAAAGCTGGATGAAGTGCTTAACGAAGGTATTCTTGATTCAGTGCTACCGTTCATCTGCCCGTCTAATTCAAATTCTAGTGGACATGGGTATAGTAAAGGAACGAATTCAAAATCATCGCAACACCCTATTGTGCAAATAACTTCTGGTGTTGGAGGTGCATCAAAAATAGTACCAAATGGAGGCGAAGCGTCTTCGGATCTTCATGGTTGCGGAAGTTCTAAAAAAACTAGCCTTTCGGGTGTTGCGGATGCACCGCATAACTTTCTAATTGCAAGCAGTACTACGAATAAGGCAAGAAGGAAATCATCCGTTTCACAAATGACTATCTCCGATAATCGATCAGAGTGAGTTAACAACACAATAAAACGTAACGAACCAGTCGTTTTGTTTTTATTGACATGTTTAATTCTATTTCAGGCCTGAAGTCATCATCCACGTATGTGACGAAGTCAAAGGAACATCTAGGGACTTTTCTTGTCCTCAAAAACTCCTTGTCACAAAGATGGGTTACTTTGGAGATGTAACAGCTGGTCAACGGTTGGAGGACATGGACATATCTGTACACTGCGATTTGCAGATATTTGAATGGCTTATGAAATGGGTGAAGAAAGAATCCGTATCTCAAGATGATTGGCCTATGCTTGATCCATCCAACGTAGTGCCAATTTTAGTATCAGCTAGCTTTCTACAAATGGAGCCATTGCTGTTAGATTGTCTGTCTTTTTGCCATGCTCGGTTAAACGAAGTCGTAAGAGCATCTGCAAACTTGGCATGCCTGAATGATAGCATTATAACTCGATTAGCAGCAATGTTCACAAATCTAGAGCTGGAAATGGTTAAAGATAAGAAGGATCGAATCGCGCCTCGTATCTGGACAAAATTAATTCAAAGCCTCTGTGAGATTGAACCGCAAGCACTCAGAGGTCACTACGCTACATTAGTTGGCATGTTTCGCTGCTTGCGATGCGGTAAATTCTTAACCCAAACCGTTAGTACATTCATACATTGTGTTCCCCAAAACATACGTCTAAATCGCTGGGGTCAACTCATCAGTTCACACGTTAAGGACCCTGCGTGGAACATTACCAGTTATGTGGCTAGTCTACATAAGGAACTGCGTTCTTGGCGTAAAGTATACTGGCGGCTTTGGGGGCATTGTCATTTTTTGTATTGTGCTATATGCGATACCCACTTTGCTGTGTATCAAATGCTTTGGTGCCAGTATCATCCAGAACAACCGCAGTTTTTAGGACCTGCCGCAGAGGGGAGAGTTCCTGGGCCTGCTGGAAGATATCCGTGCTGCGGGAAACAGGCATATAGATACGAGACGCTTCCAGCACCAACGGTAAGATTAGAACTAAACACAAATGATTACTAAACGTATTGTTTCAGGGTTGTCAATTTCGCGAGCACACAGTCCAAGCTGATACGGATCGTGATCGTGCTATCCTACAGCTTGCCATGCAGGCAGCCGAAGGAGGATGTTTATATGAAACTGCTCCGTTTAAGCCACCTAACACTGTTAATGACCCGTGGTGGAACGGCATTGGGATTTTGCCTCACCGTTCCAGACAAGGTTTGCTCCCAACGTTCCATGTAGACGGTGATGTACAACCAAGCCGCTCTACTCGAAAATTCGTCACTCGGCAGCTGTCCCAATCAGTGGCTGAATCTGACACTGAATCCGAATCGGAGGATGTTGATAAATCTGGTACCATCTTGAGTCACTCCTCCAGTAGCAGTAGCGACGGAGGTGAATCCGAATATAGCAGCCCCATGTCGTTTCATCCCAAAAACGTCAAACATAAGCCAAAATTATCGTACGGTCGCCAATGGGCTGGTGACATGTCAGCTCGCAGTAATCAAGACAATCAGCGAGAGTATGAAGAACGTGCTATGAAGCAGATTATTGCGATGGTCGGAAAGAAGACGGGTGGCGAGCAGAATCAGCAGTTTGTAACCTACCAGCAGGGTGGTACGTATGTGAAGATCGAGGCTGACTGGCGGGAATCTATCAAGCAAAAAACCTTAGCGAATGTAAAGGTTAAAACAGGGATCAAATGATGATTGTTAATTGATTTGCGTGAACGATCAAAAGAAAAATCAGTTTAGGGTTATAAATTTATGATTTGAAGATAAATTATTGTTGTAGTTCAAGCGCTAAAATCGACATTACGAGTGGTACATTTAATGCACTACGCTTCCTTTGGAGGGTAATTGAGCAGTTGTATACTGCATGCTTAGATCATCTGATGGGGAGCTTTATCACCGTCGCCTTCTCATAATCGCGTATTTGTCCTGTTTTATGGGATTCCCTATCTACTTTACATTTTTGACATTTAAAATATCTGACACCTGACATGAATATTGGTAACAATTTATTTTCTGTGCCATAAAATGTGGTACCTAGCTATAAGGGACTTCCGTAAATACGGAACACCGAGTAATGTATAGAGCTCTGTTTTGGTACTACGGATTCGAAATAGCAGAATAATGTTGAGTGGACCAATGCGCAAATGTGAGTAATCTCGCAGGATGGAAGCCCCTGAAGTTAACTTTCATCGATATATGAACGAAACCAAGTTATCCATGTGTATCTAGCTTGGCTGTTGCGTTACCACGGTCGAAACAAACGGATAGAACCATGCAAATGCCATCGACCCGCTGACGAATATATTGTTAAGAACAGCAGTTTGGTAATCTTCGATCGTTTATGTTCAGAAAGCAAACTATCCAGTTTATAAAACCTTTGTAAATATTCAAACGAATATTTGATAAAACACCGACCATGCAATTGTAATAATTCATACATACTTACGTCCGCGATTTTGCCTACATGAAACAACCCCAGTAGTTCAGTAAATGTAGCATCTTTAAACTTCCAAACGCGGTCTCAAACATTAACCCACCACTCGCGCGATCATGAAACGGTCACGTCCGGAAGTCTTACCTCGGTCCTACCAGTCTGGACTAATGTCCTCAGTTGAACTAATCAAAAAAGTGACGCTCATATTCACTAAACATCACATTCCATGGTGACATGACCTGGAACACTAGTGATATGGGGAAACGGACTCTCTTCTACAATATGTACCATACATTAAAAATTGAGCATCAGACTCACGGTTCGCGCGCGATCAAACACGCTACATCATTATAAAATCGAAATTATATACGCAAAGTCACATACACGTGACAAATACGTTAATATACAAATGCTAGAGCCCTTCGCGACCATCCACGGCACCTACACCCGCGATCTCGTAAACATGATGACATCCCGGTGATAAAATGAATGTCTCAGCTCCTATAAATTTTCAAACGCTGTCTCAAGCGTGAACCTAAAAACTCCCGCGGTCGCACGATCATGAATCGGTCACTTCCGGATGTTTCTATCCTTGACATCAGCAGACTAGGTCCATGCCTTCAATTGGATCAATTGAAAAAAGAAAGCTCTCATATCCACTGGACACCACGTTACATGGCGACATGACCGAGGACTAGTGATATGGGGTAACTTACTCCCTGTCAGAATGTGAATTGTACACCGAAAACTAACAATCAGAATGAAGGTCCGCGTGACTATCCAAGAACGCACGCGTATATAGGAATGACCACACGGTTACAAAATCCAGCCTTGTGCACGCGAAGTCACATGAACGCGAGCACATGTGACAAACACATTAACATACGAACGCTTAGGCCTTTCGCGATTAATAGCGCACACCTACGTTCGAGATCGCGCAAACTTCATAACACCCCGGTAATAAGGAAAACGTTTTAGCACTTACGAAGTTTCAAACACTGTCTCAAACGCGAACCTACAAAGGTCCGTTTTCGCGCGCTCATGAATCGGTGACGTCCGGAAACCATTACTCTCTGTCCTAATAACTTAGGTCCATACATTCAGTAGGACCAATAACAAAATAAAGCTCATATCCACTAGACAACACGTTCCATGGCGACATCACCGGTAACTCTAGTGATATGGAAGATCTCACTCTCTTCTTGCGTCTTAGCCGTACACCAAAAATAAAGTATTAGATTCACGGTCCGCGCGCGATTATCCAAGAATACACGCGAATATGCAAAAGGCACACGGTTATGAAATAGAATTTATACACGCGAAGTTACATACATGTTAGCACACGCGACATAGAAACGCACACGCGATCGAACACGTTAACGTACAAATGCTCGATCTCTTCGCGATAATACACGCGATCGCGAGTCCCTACGCCCGCACATACCTAAACCGTACAATATCACATTCAGAATCACGGTCCGCTACAATTGGTCTAAAGCAGTGTTTTATTGGGCGCTATTGCCTGTCTCGTCTGCAAATTGTAGTATGTGATTCTGACGGGGAGCCCTTCCGAGAACCCAGCTCTATAGCTCCAGTAGGACAACTCTCGAAAAAAAAAGAATCTTTGTTAAAACACCGTCGCCATACAAGCATATCCTAACTATGTGTATAATTATGTCGGCTGTTTTGAAATCTATACTGTCGTTGTCGTGCTATATTATGACAAATGCATTTTCGCGTAATAGGCGCACCAGTGAGCAATACAATGAATGCAAACAGTGATAATCCTTTAAGTTCCGACCGACTTTGGAAATAAAGCTGAGATTATAGCTGAGCAAACGTTAGCTTAACATCTAGCAAGACGCCGAGGTCGCTAACGTGATCTATGGATCATTTGCTCATCGATTTTGTAGTCGTAAAATATCGGATTAGTTATGCGGTGTAAGGTGATAACTTGACATTTCCAAATGCTGACTATGAGTTATTGTAGGATCATATGAAGCCATCTACCGGTCTATGTGGTAAACAATTATCTATGATAATGACCCTAAGTATACATCTCGGTTCGTTAAACAGGGGCTTTTTTGATCAGATGGTTTATGTTCTTCCATGATCTGCACACCGCCCAGACCAAAAGTTAATAGAAATCTGTGGAACGACGTGGAAAGCACGTCAAAGCGAGGAAATGCAAAAGTCTGAATGACCATGGTTTGAAGCTAGCTGTTAATTCTAATGGAGCGATATTGTAAGCTGGCTGAAAGCGTTCCCCGTTGTGTAGACAGTTTTCAAGCAAACATGTTTCCCCACTAAATACTAAACAGCTATGAACCATTTGTCTTGATCTAAATCTAAATAAACAGCAATTTTAAAATATGTGCTAATTCTGTGTCCAGGACCCATTTAACTTCCTTGTTAATTTCATTCATATAATTACAGATTTCGTCTAATACCATGTCATACGATTTATTTTCATGTACCCACTAACAGTACACTACACAATTCTGTGTCCACCACTGTATTTACCAGTAGTTTATCTTAGTTAACGCATTGTTGCTGTGCTGCCATGCGGCTCCACCAGACAAGACGTGTGCAATTGTATCGCAATCGTAAGCACTCTAGCTACAAACTTACATAAAAATTGATTATTTTCAGTCGTTTTCCTCTTATATCTGGAAACTAGCTTTGTGCAGTTAAGCGGTTGCTGCATTGAGCCCCTTAGATGTGAAATAGTGTTCATGAATAATGTTTTCTCATTTTAGCTCAAATGTATTTTATTTGTATTTTAACTTATTCAATTTACATTATACATAACAGCATTTATCAAAACTTGGCTCAAACTAGATGATTGTGTTGATGATTACAGTAGGAAATCAAAGCAGAACGAAAGTTCAATGGAAGTGTCAGCTCTACCAAATAAACACTTAAAATGAGTAGAAAACACCTGGTTTATCTGTTTCATTATAATAATACGATATCACCATTCCTCTGCAATAGCTCATGTTCTTAAGTGTTTACTGACGTTTGTCTTTTTATAAAAATGTTGAGTGTTGTCATTAAGTTTTTACATGCGCTTATTTTTCGTTTTTCGTCGATGCTTCAATAACTTTGTTTTAAAAACGTGCTGTTTCATCAACGTGGACAAGTTGAACGACAAAATAAAAATAACATGGTTAGGAAATTTAAAGACAAGAATTTATCGCATACGGAAATTGATTAAACTAACTAAATAGTTGTTCGGACGCGCGCTCAAGATGCCAATTGTGCCGCGACAGAGCAGCACGTGCTTCGTAATCGGCCACACCCATATCGCGCAATCGTTGCACTTTCTGGTCAAAATCAACATTCCGACAGGGACCACCGGCATACACGTTAGTCCAGTGTTTGGCGGTGAGGATAAACATCTCGTGGTTATCTTTGTACTGCGTAGCCACTACAGCATCCTGTGGATCATCCGGTTCAGCTGCAGCCAATAACGCCTGCAGCGACAGTAGCACCGTCCGTAGCGTCATTGCGGCGGCCCAGTTGTCCTTCAAAATATCCAAACAGATCGCTCCCGTCACGGATGAAATGTTCGGATGCCAAATTTTTGTGATGAATTTAACCTTTTTGGAGATAACAGAAAACACATGAAAACAATATTGGCGTAAGAAAATAGTGGGTTTACCTTCGGTGGGTTAAAGGGATATGTTTCGGGTACTTTGATTTCGAGTAAAAACTTGCCACCTTCATAAGGCGTATCTGGTGGGCCAGCAATCTCTCCACGCAACTCGGTAAAATTATCGTTGACTATATCCAATTTGATGGAACACTGGACGATCTGGAATGCAAATTAAGTTTTAGTTTGACACGCAATGATTGGCATACCACGTTTAAGTTTGTTTATAACCCTCCCGGAACTTGTGTTCCGCTACCATATTCCAAAATCTGTTTAAAATGCGGCAGATAACAAAGAAATCTAAATGTATCCCTACTAACCATCAATGATTAAGACCAACGCTACAAAGCATTAAGCCATACATTACAATGTCAAACCACATTTGTATATCAATCTCAAATGAAACGAACTTAGCAGAAATTAGGCAAGAATCATAATTCGATCTGATGACAGAAAACTGTAAAAATGTATAATTCTTGTGTTACTGGTGCTACAGTATCCAGCAATAGTTTCGAAGTTTTGTTTAAGATCATCAAAATCTAAATTATTATTGGGACACCAACCGTCTTCACTTAGATTTTACTAACAAACCCGACAAATGTGACACTAGCTAGAGTCAGGTAGGTATATAGTTGTAATAGATTCTTTCTGGGACTGCCTGCGACAAACCCATCCTATTAACTTTTCTCTTTTACAATATACTGCTCATACTCATAATCGCGCATTTGTCCCATGTTCTATTCACCTGGAACATATTTAGAAGAATACTAAGAATACTACCTATAATCGTAAGTTAATCAGTGTGGATAGAGAATCTCGTAGAACATGAGACTGACTACTAAGCAAAGTCTCATGCTCGGTACTGTGCAAAAACACATTGATGGTTGATTGCATTGCAGTTCGATGTTTCCTAAAGGCTCAAGCTAAATATATAAACTATTTAGTAGTTAAATAAGCATTCATTGATAACCCTTGAATTCAAATTTCATTGCTAACTCATACTGCACAATAAAAAGCTGTGTACATTTCAATGCGCTTGTAACATCGATCGAACCAAGATTATCAGTAATGCATCTGTATTTCAGTTTGCACTGGAATGTAAACTTTCGAAGTTTTGCTCTCATTTTCCCTAGATTTCAGTTGAGTGTAGTGGGCCACTGAATTCTAGTGATTTGCAGCTGCAGTTACAGCGGCTTTGCAGGCATAATTTTGATACGTGAGTAAAGGAAGCTAAACAAAATGGGCAGCTGCGTTAACCAATCAAGTGACTCGGAAACCGAATTCGAGCAAGGTAGTTATTCTGATTTTGTAGTTTACATATATACTAGACATAAGATGCAAAACAATACAGTTTTATCATAACAAAACCAGAATTATCTAAATATTCCATTGATTTATGATGAAAAATAATACTATCTACATAAGAACAAGTAAAGTGCGTTTACATAAAATTATATACATTATAAATTTAAAAAAATAAGATTTCTCCTACTCATTTTCTGCACACACGGACACAACTCCCAAAAATAGATAACGTTGACATCTGTCATCCATTCTCTACGAAATGCGAAACGAAACTTTATAGATTATGCAATTATTTTGTGAACCCCGATGATATTGAACAAAATCTAATCTTCATACAATGACTTACCTCTTCACTTTTAAGAACTTCTTTGAATTCTCTCTTGATGCGGGATACTGCCATATTCGCCATTTTACCTTCGTGTCCTGCCAAATGTTGTTGCCTGATCGCAAGAAAGAACTGCGGAACAGTTGTATTGGCTAGCCGCTTTGCTGTCTATGAAACCACCAAACTTCGATGAAAATAACTCAGTGGAAGCTCGAAACAACGCAATTTCCCGATGAGCTGGTAAGTTTTTGAGCCAGCAAAAACACAAGCGGGTTGAAAATTTTTCTCTGTTCAAAACAAGCGCCCTTGTTTTTAACTTTTTTGTGCTGCTTCCTTTCCGTGAAAAGGTCTAAAGGTTTGTTCTTTGTGGGTGCTCCGTCACTCGCGAATATCGCAATCGCACACAGACGCACTCGATGCGAATTTTATGCTACGTAGTGGTGTGACGGAAGTTATTTGCCTACTGTTTAAATAATGAATCTACCGCACTCGCTTATTCTCAGTACTATAAAAAGTCAATCGAATAATTCACTTAGGTATGACGAACATCACTAATCGATTAAATTTAGCTACAGTTGAAGTAACGGAAAGAAATAATTTCTATGAGATTTTGTTATGCTGAAGGGATTTTCAACATTAAGATGTTTGCTTCAGAGATGCCAGGTACTTTTTTCAAATGTCTGCAATAATAATTTTAAAAGTCTGGGAAGAACAAAAAATGTCTGGATAGCTAGTGTAACCAAAAGCCTTTATATTCAAAAATCTGCAAATATCTGCAACAAAACTAAAAAATCTGCAAATATCTGCAACCAAACTAGAAAATCTGCAAATATCTGCGTCATCGAAAAAATCTGCAGCCTAAATTAAAAGTCTGCGAATTTGCAGACTTGTCTGCAAATCTGGCATCTCTGGTTTGCTTTGTTCTAGAGAAGCGTCGCTTTGCCTATTTATTTTGACGTTGATGAAAGAGGGGTGTCCATTCATGTCGAACAGTATTGCACCGTTTATCCAACTTGTGTGATAATGGGACAGGACTTGTGGATAGAAAAAAAACAATGTTAACCGATTTCTTCACTTGGATGAAAACCGGTTTTCTTTGAAAACCAGTTTCCGGCTCATTAGTCTCCAGCAACCCGAAAACTGGTTTTCTACGAAAATCGGTTTTCATCCAGTGAAGAAATTGTCCGATAGAGTTCTATGAAAATCATTTCACACACACTATTGAGAGGGGGTTGTTTTTCTCCAGCTGTCATATGGCCTGTGTTAAGCCAAAGAGGACCAAGCGCCATTTTGAGGCACTTCATCCAAAATCGCTTTAACATCCAATGTAACACCAGGAACTCTAAGATATATTATGTTTTGGGAGCTCAAATAGCAAACGAAAGCAAGCAAGTGTTCTTTGACTTTCTACGTAAATGGTAAGTTATCGAAAAATGAATTTTGGTACGAAAAATACACGAAAAAAATTATGGCGCTTAGCTCGGTTTGGCTTAACGCAGGCCATATGTAAAACTCAACCAAATTAAATGTGTGAAGAAGCCTAGGGGCAGATCACTCTAAGAATGTATAACAAATTTGCATCAAATTTAAAAAATGCATTCAATTTCCATTTTTGCATCAGCTTTGCACTGCCTCGCAAAAAAGTTTGTTTAACAAACGTCCTACGCTGATCCACTTTGTTCGACGTTTTGTTAAATGTATGGCTAGTTTTTCTGTAGGGTTTTGACGTCTTACACGCAACGCAAACCACATTGCAGGCAACGCAAAAACATTGCACGCAACGCAAAATACATTATGAATTTCTATTTTGATGGAAATAAATGCATTTAATTTCGCTGATTTTTAAAAATGCATCACAAGTGATCTGCCCCTAGGAAGAAGCTCGTCTAAACTATTCATATTGAGAGATTCACTGAAACTTACACGCCGCAACAACTTTTTTAAATGCCGTTGTAAGGTTGCCAGTAAATTAGTTAGCACTTGTATTTACTATTTGCGCTTGAAATTAAGTATGTAGCGGCAGTAATAAGCCTCCCATTTTGGTTTAAACGCAAGAACAGTTTTTAAAACAGAATTTGATTGTTAAGGTCATGTTCAGGAACGTTTTATTTTGTATAGGAGTGTCAAAGTAGAACTGAAACTAAAACATTCACATCCCCAGCAGAGCGTTTTGTTTTGTAATTTCGAACAGTTTTGTTCTAAAATTTATAACTGTTATACGACGCTGTTATATTTGTTGCTGATTTTAAAACACGGTTAGAACTGTGTTTTAAATACATGGAGAGCATTTAGCACAGACACTTAGACCCGATAAACTGGGAAAAAATAAATTTGAATGCAGTAACTGAAGTGAATAGAACACCCGCTAAAACTGCTGCTGGGGACAGCAAGATCTAGTTTTGAAATTTTGAGTTTTATATTATAGAACTGTCAAAATTTTGAATTTAGAACTGAAACACTCCTGAACATGCCCTAAGTTCAACTCATTTAACCAATTTTATCAATTCTTTAATCTAAAAAGTACTTTTGAATTATACTGAACGTGGTGATTTTGGTACCACTTGCATATGGTATAAACAATCTCCACAAAACGTTGCATAACGCAGGGCTCTTTTTGGAACAACATGTGTTATTATTCAGCCCTTCGTTATGCAAAATCGCGATATTATGACAGATGGGCTAAGCGCGGTGTTTCATGGAGCGCGGCCGTTCCTTTCAATTGGGAAAGGCCGCGTGGAATTTTGGGCAAATGCGCTAATAGTGGTGTTGAAATGCTCTACGCCGCTGCAAAACTTATTCCGAATGCGTACAATACTAGTTGGTCAGGTCGAGGGGCAGTTCACTCCCCATTTAAAGTGAATTGAAAATGCCCAATTGAAAAAATACATGAGAAATGCTTCAATACACCTTAATACATTTAATGCGCCGAAAATACACTAATGTACTAAAAATACGTTACTTCTGGAAGAATTTTTCAATATGTCGAAAATACGCTAATACACAAAAATACGTTAGTACCGAAAATATTTTTCAATGCGTCGATAACAATCCAATTGGTCAAGTAATCACAAATATTACATTAATTTCATGGTGAATGAAACTAATTCAGTATATTTCTTATTATGGCATAGCGTATGTTTTTTCAAGCTAGATTGTTTACTTTTCTCGGAATTGGGACTCCCAGCAAACGAATTCAGAATCGGTGAATCGTTAGGATGACATGCAGGCAGGAATCAATCAGAATTCTTGTTACTTTGACTCAGAGGAACAATCCCATAATCTTTGAAGAAAACAAACATCCCGCAAATTTGAAAATACTCACAGGGGCGTGAACATAGGTAAATCCGAAACTTCCTACCAGCATCAGTAGGAAATTTTTTGTCAAGAATTTGCTCGTTTTAATGACATAAGCAATGGTTTAATGTTTGCCCTAAATAGTGAAGCTCTGAAATCTTGCATGTTCGAAGTTTACATTGCGACGGATCATTTTGTTTAGATTAATAGGTTAACCTGCATTATAAATCAACACTCGTTGGGGGAATAGATTCGATTCTATTCCCCCAACGAGTGTTGATTTATAATGCAGGTTAACCTATTATGCTCGATGGATGGATTGAGAATGAAAAACACAAGCTCACCTGGGTTCAATTCCCAACCCCGCACATAGGGTTAGATTTTTCCAAAAGAGGCGAATAACCCTAAGGTTAAAACCACTTTAATCAACATAATAAAAAAAATTATACAAAGCACAAGAATTACAAGTTGCTTCTGATCAACTTGCAGGAAGCAGTTCAGCAGTAACTCTAAGTCCAGTTGGAATTCCAGCTGGATTTTGTCATAATTCAGGCTCCGGTGACACAACCGAGTCTAGTATAACCAGCAGGAATTTCGGCTGATTTTACTGAGAAGCATCTCAATTTTTTGACCAAACTAAAGACAAATGTTGCTTCAATTACATGTTCATCAGCCTTGGTACAGTAATAGAAGCATATCTGGTGAATCTCTCCGCTTCCTGCTTCTCATGTCATTACCAAATTGATGATTTCTTTAACATACGTCTACTGGAAATCACCAGTAGAAGCAAACTGAAGAAGTCACTAATTCTCTAAAAAAAATAAATTTGGCATAATGCTTAATTATACGTCAATCATGAAAAATCACTATTAATTCCATTGGTACTAATTTTATTATTTGCATTTATGAAATTATTCTATTTGCATTCCACAACAATATTTAAACGTTAAAATTCTGTAACATACGGCTTCAATTGATTATTCAACAAAAATACAATAATTGCATACAAGTGTACGTTTTAGTACACTACGTATGGGTCAGGTTCCATCGTGAACGACCGAAAAGTTATTTCCGATTTACTTTCCTCCACCTGTGACAGGTGGAGGAAAACAAATCGTTGAACACACTAATACAGTTACAGATTGTCAAGTACTCTATATAGGGGCAGATCACTCTAGGAATGGATCGGTTTTAAAATCATTGAAATAAGCGTATTGTTCGGATTGGGAAGAATACACGTCCTGATAGCAGCTTACACGCAGCTTCAAAGATTTTCGTTTGCTTCTTCCGCGCTTTTCCGAAACAAATTCTTCTTTTTTATATGTGTCCGTACTGTTTTGTCTTGCAAATCTGTGATAACTAGCATAGACTAGCCAATTAACCGTACTGTTAGCTTTAGTATCTAGTTTAATCACAAATTCACTCCTTTAACTAGTATTTAAGTAATTGTAGAAATAAGTTTTAATTGCTGACTATATTATTTTATAGAGCTTTCAGATCTTCGACCACTTAACTCCTCGTGTGAAATCTATGCTCCATCTGACAGTCCAGCACACGAGGGTATGTTCTGACGTTTGCGAAACTGACATTTATGTTTGCTCGAATTGACAGCACCGGGTGGTACTGAACTGAACTCATCTGTCTGTTGAACGAATCTGCCCTGTGGTTTCGTAACATTCCCCTGCCCGTGAAGTTCCGGACCGTCTCCAGGTGTCTGAAGATCCAGGAGTGCTAGCTTTACTGCAGGTCTATTGATTACTCCATTCTTCGTCTGTACAGCTACTCGCCGAACTTGTCCATCTGGTACCTTAATAACGTCCACGATCTTACCCCTTAACCAACCGTTCCGTTTACTCTCCTCCACAACGATGACTAGGTCTCCTGCTTTCAACGGTTTAGTAGGTTCAAACCACTTTGTACGCCTGGTTAAAGTTGGTAGGTACTCTCGAATCCAGCGGGCCCAGAAGTGGTTTACCAAGCATTGTGCGAGACGCCAGCTGTCTCGCAAGGCACTTCCTTCCACCTTTGTTGATGTTTCCGGTTGTGCAACGCCCTTTGTACCGAACAACAGGAAGTGATTTGGCGTCAGTGACTCTTCTTCCATCGACTCAAGCGGAATGTATGTCAATGGCCTAGAGTTGACAATCGACTCGGCTTCTGCAACTACTGTTTCCAAAACTTCGTCACTAGGATGCTGTGGATGGTCTGCGATGACAGACATAGCGGTTTTTACTGAGCGCACCATGCGCTCCCAAGCGCCGCCCATGTGAGGCGCCGAAGGCGGATTGAAACACCAGCTCGTCTTACTGTTGGTAAATGTAATCGCACAATTCTCCTGGATCTCCTGCATCTGTTTCTCAAGAATGTTGCTCGCTCCCACGAAGTTAGTCCCGTTGTCACTGTAGAAGGTTTCTGGAGAACCACGGCGAGCCACAAATCGTCTGATGGCCATTACGCACGACTGGGTAGAGAGACTATGTACTACCTCTAAATGTACAGCGCGTATCGTGAGGCAAGTGAATAACGCCACCCATCTTTTCACCAGGTTTCGACCTTGTTTGACCTGTATTGGCCCGAAATAGTCTACGCCAGTGTGCGTAAATGGTCGAATCATTCCAGTGACGCGAGCGGCCGGTAGGGACGCCATCATAGGTGGTGCTGGAACAGCATTTCTAACGCGACAGGTAACACACTGTTTCGATACCTGACGAATTAGCACTCGTAGCCCAGGTATAAAGAACCGTTGGCGCATCTCGTTGCAAACTGTCTCCCCATTTCCGTGGAGGAATTTCCGATGGTAGTTTTCCGCTAGAAGATGAACAGCGAAGTGCTTCCTTGGTAATATAATTGGGAACTTTGCATCATACACCACGGGAGGTGCTTCGCAGATCCTACTGTTCATCCGAATAATGCCTGTTTCATCTAAGAATACTGATAGTCGGTACAGTGAGCTGGACTTCGGGATGGGTGGTGAGCTTGTCGAATCCCCTAGGTTACGCCGCAGAATCGCGTACTCGTCTGGATAGGTTTCAACTTGTACCTGTTGCCAAATTAGGTTTTCAGCCTCGCATAACTCCTTCTGCACTAGAATACTGGACTGCGATCCCTTTCCACCCTTGAACTTGCACACGGCTCGTAACACGTAGGCCGTCGCTCTCAGTAAACGATTCCAACTTGAGAATCTAGAAACATCCATCAGTGGTTGCGGCATCATACCATGATAAAGAAATACGGTACGTAGTTCAGCTTCTACATCCATCCTGTTCGGCTTGGGTTCTGACGGCCACCGATCCCGCGCGTTGAATAAGAACTCCGGTGCATTGTACCACGGCCCATTCGGGTCGAAACTTGGTCCATCTTTCCACTTCGTGGCCGCATCAGCAATGTTCATTTTCGATGGCACATAATTCCACTCATCTACGCTCGTTGAACTGAGAATCTCTCCTACACGGAACGCAACAAATTGATGATATCGTCGAGCGTCAGATCGTAGCCAGTACAGAACGGTTGTTGAATCTGTCCAGAAGTATCGTTCAGTTATCTGGATATCCAGGGAGCTCAACACTAAGCCCATCAACCTTGTTCCGATCATCGCCGCTTGTAGCTCTAGACGCGGGATGGATAGTGGTTTCAACGGAGCGACCTTCGTTTTTGCAGCTACTAGAATACATCTGGGTCTACCGATATCGTTGAGTCGAAAATATAAGGCAGCCGCACAGGCCACTTCGCTGGCGTCCACGAATAGATGGGCTTCTACATCTTTGAGAGCGGAAATGTTGACCCCCTTGAAGAAACAACGAGGCACCCTCACTGCATCTAGATGCTGCATGTTCTGACACCAATGCCTCCACTTACCATGCAATTCTTCTGTGATGAGATCATCCCAGTCTGTTCCACTTCTCCATATCTGCTGCATGAGAATTTTCCCATGTACGACGAAGTGTGCAATCAGTCCTAGTGGGTCGAAGAGTGACATTACAGTTCGCAAGACTTGGCGTTTAGTTGGTGTACTTCCACTTTCGATTAGTGCTTTAATTTCTTCCTTCATGCTGTTCAGGCCAAAGCAGAAGACATCCTCTGTTGGTTTCCAGATCAAACCTAGCACCCGTTCCGAATCAAGCGATTTGTCCAGCTTCATGGATATTTGCTGACGTGCTTCCGGCTCTCCGATTTTTTCTAAGACTCGGACTGAATTTGAGGCGAAGTTACGAATTTCGAAACCTGCTTGCGAATGGACGTATTTCACTTCGGTGATTAATCGGACAGCTTCCTCTTCCGTGTCTACACTGTCCAGAAAGTCATCCACGTAGTGGTTCTCGGTGATAGCTCTTGCCACTCTCGGAAAGGAATCAGCAAACTCTGTTGCGTTTCTGTTTTTTACAAACTGTGCTAGACTTGGCGAGCAGGTTGCGCCGAAGGTGGCCACATCCATGACGAAAATTTGGGGTTCTAATTCTGGATGCAGCCGAAAAAGGAACCGTTGTGACTGCTTGTCTTCATCTCGTATCCTGATCTGATGGAACATCTCTTTTATGTCCCCCACCATTGCTATGTTCCCTTGCCTGAAGCGCAGCAGTACCGATATCAGATCCACTAGAAGATCCGGACTTTTTAACAGCATGTCGTTGAATGATACGCCTGCCACACGTGCTTTAGCGTCCCATATCAGCCGTAGCTTGCTCGGTTTTTTCGGGTTCTGTACTATTCCCAACGGTAAGTACCAGACCTTTGTCGGGTCAGTAGATCGCAGTTCGTTTGGCGTAATACGATGGGCGTATCCCTTCGATTCGTACTCTACAATCTGCTCTTTCACCCGTTGTTCGAGAATCGGGTCCTTACTTAACCTTCTTTCCAACGCTTTCAATCGCCGAAGTGCCATCGGGTAGCTGTCCGGAAAGCAGAACTGGTCATACTTCCATAACAGCCCTATCTCGAAGGCACCGTCCACGCGCCGGGTTGTAGCTTCCATAATCTGTCGTACTCGCTTGTCTTCTTCAGCTTCAGGTTTAACTGTCACGCTGGACTCTTCAACTGCGAAGAATTGTTTCATCCATTGATGCAGCTCATGATTTTTCATCTTTTCTGTTAGATGTAAATTCAACTGCACTATCGAATTGCCGCTCTTGTCGTTTTTCCCGAAGATACACCAACCCAGACGCGTTTTTGTAGCTACTGGTTCGTTATCTCTTCCCTCGCGCGTTCGCAACGCAGTTAGTAGCCGAATATGTTCGATGCCAATGATGATACCTGGAGTCGCATCCGTGTAACTTTGAACCGGAAGACCCTTTAGGTGTTGATAGCTACGTGCTAGATTGTCGTAGCACATCGTCTGCGCAGGTAACTGTTGAACTGTTCTCACATTGTGGAGTTTAAACTTCTTGCTATTCCCGCAGATAACCACGCTAATACGCTGAGATTCCTTTTCCTCCCTCGAGATATTTCCAGTCCAACTCAAACAGAAGCCGTCATTTGGACCCTCGATGCCTAATAACGACGCAATATTGCGTTCAAGAAGAGTAGAACTCGACCCGTCATCCAGGAACGCATAGGTACTGACTTGCTTACCATTCCCGTGTATAGTGACCGGCAAATATCGGAATAACGAATATGACATCGAACTGTGTAAATTTTGATGTACAACAATATTCGTATTCCCTGCTCCGCTCGTTGTATCCGCTTTTCCCGAACCGTTTGCTGAGTGCAGAAGGTTATTGTGGTATATTCTACAACCATTTATACCACACTCCTTTTTGGTTCGACATGGCCATTTCCGATGTGGTACAAGGCAACCCCTACACAGTTTTTTCTGCTTCACGACTTCCCATCTACCGTCGATATCGAGCGCCTTGAACTGCTTGCAGTTTGCGATTTCGTGACCGGTTCTAGCGCAATACATACAAGTATTCTATTCCCGCTCCCCTGTTGCCATATTTTTCCCAGCGAATTCACTATTCCTCTCCTGCGGCCCCTCAGAGTGTGTGTACAGCTTCGGTTTCTCTTTTCCCGGTTTGATGGGTTTCGAGTTCATACTGAGCGCTTCGACTGGAAGCGTAACATCTGAAGCCATTATCACTAACTCAGACATGAACGCGCTGAAGGTCGCCAGGTTGACGCAGGTGCTTTTATTTTTGTAGTAGGACCACTGCATTTTAATTTGCGGTGGTAGTTTCTCGACTAGCTCGTGAAGCAGCGTAGGATTCCACAAATGATCAGAAAGATTAGCAACACACATGTGATCCACTACATTTTGTACAGCGAGACCGAAATTTATTTGCGACTGCAAGTTGTCAGTCTTCGGAGAGGGAACTGTTCGTAGCTTTTGGAGGAGAGAGTGTATCAGAATTTCTGGTCGACCATACAAGCGCCGTAATATGTCAATTACGAAAGGCACCGACTGCGGCATCAGCAACCGGCTTCTAACTGCTTCCAACGCATTCCCCTTCAAACAACGCTGTAGTCGCGCTAAGTTCTCCGAATCAGTGTATCCACATGTTTCCGTAGAGTTACAGAATGAGCTATAGAATAGCGGCCAATCTTGAGGGTCGCCTGAAAAGATTGGCAACTCTCGCGGCATAACTTGTCTCGCAGCCATTTGCTCGCTAGATGGCCCGCTTCGAACTGGTATAGCAGGCTGTTGTTGAGGCCGTTGGTCAATGGAGGGAGCACCGAATGGTCCGGCTGGCATCGGTAGTTGGTTACCCGGAATCACGAACTGAGGTGCAGTACTACTAGACACAGGTGGTACCAACGCATTCGTACTTACTAACACACCCCCATTATTGAAATACGTTCCTTCTCTCTGCGTTGAAACCGGGATATGATTTATATTTAACGATTGCATTCCATTCACGGTGGTACTGGCGATATTGCTATTGATCCACGTTGGTTGACAAATGGAACTTAACGTTGGTCGGGAGTGTACTAAAGGCACTGATAAACTCGGATGTTGGAAAGTAGCTGAACACCCTCCAACCGGGTAACCCTGACTACCAGTGAGAAATGACATTGATGGGTTAGTTTCAACGTACGGAGGGGCGACGATACTGTTATGTGTCGGAATATTTGTAGTGTGCAGTTGATTCAGCACTGAGGTTGTTGTCGAGAATGTGGGATTATAGTTAGATATAGGCGTATACCCATAGTTGAGGGAGGATACTTGTGGTACGCTTTTACCTACTATGCTATCGTGAAACACTGGCCTACTACTAGAGGAATATATGACAATGTTATCACCACATTCCGATGCCCTACTCATGAGTATGGAGGGGATGCTGCTTACTATTGCCTCTGGTACTTGGTTACGACCCGATAAAGGGGGAAGGTCGATAACCGAAGGCGGAGCACTATTGTTGATCTTCCGCGATCCACTGTTGTTATTTATCGCAACAAGTTTATTGACTCCGACGTAGGAGTTGCATCTAGTCACCAATGACGAACTTACCAGAGGGAACGTCTAAAATAATTTCGGTGTGGGATACGAAGTCACCTTTTGATCTTACTGGAACTGGACCTTCAGGTGTACTCATTGCTACGGAGCACTTTACCGAACTTGGTGTAGAAGTTGACACAGGGCTCGAGGTTGCAAGAGCAGGAACGTTTGACGCCTTCGGGCTGGAGGTGATGAGAGCTGGGGTTATAGACTGCTGAACTGTTTCTGTAACTACGGTTCTCGGCAAGGTGCTACTGGATGACACTACTTTCACTCGACGTGCTGTGTCGACTTCCTGCTTTCCAAGCCACGACCGTACCTTATCTAAACTAGCTCGACTGCTCAGTCTTGATGTCCTACTGGCTCCATCCTCTGAATTTTCCTCATCTGCGAGAAGTTTATACTTCTTCTTTAGAAACTTCTCCTCCTCATCCGCTAGCTTTTTCCTGGTTGCAGCTTGAGCTGCTTCTTCTTCCAGAATTCTTCGCATTCTCATGGCCTTCTCTTCCTCGATCATCCTTAGATTGAGGTCAATTCTAGACGAGTGCTTGCTAGAAGACATACGACTGACCGACTGCAACATTGAATCTTCTTCCCGGCACTGCTCGCATTTCCAACTGCGATTAACCTCGGCGATGGAATCCGTCACTCCCGCACACCCAAAGTGGATCCACGTCTCACAGGAGTCGCATCCGACTAAATTATCCGCCGAGTCCGGTCGATCACACTTGGCACAATGTTTCGTCAAATCCATCTCCTTCTTCCAGGAACTGTGTTCTCCAGAAAATCTTTGAAGATTGTTCGGATTGGGAAGAATACACGTCCTGATAGCAGCTTACACGCAGCTTCAAAGATTTTCGTTTGCTTCTTCCGCGCTTTTCCGAAACAAATTCTTCTTTTTTATGTGTCCGTACTGTTTTGTCTTGCAAATCTGTGATAACTAGCATAGACTAGCCAATTAACCGTACTGTTAGCTTTAGTATCTAGTTTAATCACAAATTCACTCCTTTAACTAGTATTTAAGTAATTGTAGAAATAAGTTTTAATTGCTGACTATATTATTTTATAGAGCTTTCAGATCTTCGACCACTTAACTCCTCGTGTGAAATCTATGCTCCATCTGACAGTCCAGCACACGAGGGTATGTTCTGACGTTTGCGCAACTGACATTTATGTTTGCTCGAATTGACAGCACCGGGTGGTACTGAACTGAACTCATCTGTCTGTTGAACGAATCTGCCCTGTGGTTTCGTAACACGTATTAATCTATTATAGTTTTTATTTACCTGGATGTTTTCAGCTATCAAGCTAGAACAACCAACCTGGTTGTTCTAAACAAATATTTATTGAATTTCCGTTCAAATGAAACGCAAAACAAAAATATATGTGTGCAATATATTTGCCATGATTTGATCTCTGTGATGCGTTGAAATGTGGCACGCCAAGAAGTCGATGATTGGATGTAGCAGTGAGGATCGATGCACAGAATAAAACCAAAAAATGACAAATTATTCTGCTAAATGAGTATTACAGAGAAGTTTATGAAATACCCATCACACAATTTGGGTCGAAAACAGAATAGCTTCATATAAAATAAAGATTGTTAAAAAAGTGCGTTTCTATCCTCAATGTGGTCAATGTAGGGTCATTACCCTGTAGGAATTGTTTATCATGATTTCGATGAAGCAGCAAATACCTGTCGAAACGGTGTATGTGAAATCGGTGTAACACAATTTCCTACACATAAACATAAACGTCAAAGTGAAACTGGTTATCAAAAAACATCATCGCCTTCATCCACATGGTTTCATATACCAGTAACTGTCATCGCCTCCACTAATCAAACATACTTTGCAGTCGTATTCTCCGTCATTGCACGACCACCAGTTTATAAGGTATCCCGTTTTGTTTAAGCCTGTGTGCCAGCCTCTATATTCCCATCCACAAACAGCCATCTATACCTAAACAGTCTACCATACAAATCGACCGATGGCGAGCTCTGCTCTTATTTAATTGATACCGTAGATTGTGTGATGCCAGTCAGATCGTCAAATCCTATTCGCGCCAGAAGTCTCATTCGCAACAACTTGGAGAAGTCAAGCAGTAACGTCCAGCAGCAGCAGCTCCTGCAGTCCAGAATGCCCAACATCAAGGTCTTCTCCGGTTCGTCTCATCCGGATCTAGCGTCGCGCATCGTGGACCGCCTCGGGATCGACCTTGGGAAGGTGGTTACGAAAAAGTTCAGCAATTTGGAAACATGGTAAGTTTTTTTTGCACTTGCCTTGCTTTTATTTCGCGTTATCGATTAAACAAAATAACCAAGCCGAATTGAGGAAAATTGTTTGGTAATCGTTCCCGTTTTCTTGGGGGCAAATCATAAACTAAAATGGCAGAGACTTTAAAAATAAAATTCACTTAACCTTGAAGTGTGAGCTCTTTCCTAACCGCAATGTAGTGTACTTCTATACATTAGTTTACGGGGAACCAGGAATGTGAACGGCGGTAGAGTTTATGAATATTTTAAAGAGAAATGATTCCCTAATTACATTTGTTTCTCTTTAAATTTAATTTTTCACTGTTTGAATTGTATACATATAGATGCCAGTTGCTGGGATTTTGTTGTTAGCCTCTGAAAATTGCCATATTTTCGTTTATAATAATAACATTTACTTGAAATGTTTAATCAGCTGAGTACAATAGTTATTCAGTGAAATCAATCCAATATTGATATACCGTTTCGATTGGAGTGGGAGTGATTTATTTTTTCTCGATGGTTAACCTTTGGTGGCAAGCCACAATTGCAGTTTATAAATACATATTCTCTACAATACATTACTTGATTCTGAATATTGGGCTTATTTTGACTGGCGTTTTTTAGTCCATTCTCCAAGCTAAAAAGTTAGTAAATTAATTTGAAGTTGCACACAATCGATTCGATGTTTTGGTGCCTCGTAATATGTCGCAAAGCAGGTAGTACATACTTAATATTGTTCATAAGAAATACTGGTTGTCTTCAGCACAGAACCAGCCGACATGATTCTACACATGGACTTCTAATAAAATTGTCAGAATGTGCTCCAACAATCATTCATCATCGTGTATCGAAACGAGTTCGCTTGCACCTCCACAGCTTTATCTGCGTACCGTGCGTACTGCGACAGGATTGTTTTCATTAATCAAATTGTTGCTGCGGATGTAAAGGTGGAACAACAAAATCACATGTTGCTGAAGCCGGATCGACGCCGAGGAGCGACAGCTCATGCTGCGGTGATCGTGGCCATGTTACGCGAACATGCAGATATTTTACGATTGTTTGGGTTGCGCGTCAGGTGAATGAAAAGGGAAGCACGTGTTTGTGCGTTCATTCTACTCGATTTAAGCTAGCGTAATTGGTATCATTGTGTTCGTAAGCTATTAATGCGTGACCATCTACTTCGATTCGGCCGGTGTAATCGTTTCCGAACATAATGGGATAACGAAATTGTACCATGTGAAATAAAAGGTTAGGTATTTACCTCGAAAAAAATTCTCCATCGATTCAAAATCCAAAAATTTAATGCAATGCTTTTACAAAATAATGTATGTTATAATTGTATATTTACCTTTTAAAAGAACTAATGAATTTTGCAAACATGTTTTGCGGATTCTTGTAATTTTCTATCATTGCAATACAAAAAACTCGCAATCAGGTCTAGTTACGAAGCATAAAGATGTGGATTAACGTACAATTCCACCCTGCAGCTGAGTAATAAACCAAAGAAATTCTTTTAAAAGACTTCTAGCGCTTTAGAGGAATCAACGTTGCGTTGCGAAGCACAGTGCTATTCGTAGATTGCATACTAACGATTATCATGTTGCCCATAGGTTGTTTAACTTATCGTACTTGTGAGATTAATGATCGGGAATGAACTTTTGAGTTCAGTACCAATATGTACTTATGGGTTTTTCGATTGATGGGCGCCGGTGTAGTGGAGTGCACTGGTCTCGCACTATTTTTTCACTTTCGAGCAGAAGTGCAAAAAATTGGGTATCCAATCCAATTGACACTTCTGTTCGAAAGTGCAAAACCAGTGCACTCCACTACACCGGTGCACTGCCATCGAAAACGGCATTAGGATAGGGTAGGAAATGTTGATGTAGTACCTACTTAAAGAAGGCCACCGATGATGGGGATCAACAGTGGGATGATTAGTATCCGAGTACAGGTATACTCAGAGCAAAAATATATTTGGTTATGTCTTTCTTGTGTTTAAAGTCTAGATAGTCGACCATTGAGAGTGATCTACTTTTCCCCAAACTACAGTAATTTGAACTCCAAACAGAGGGCTGTGGGAGTATTGCTTAAATTATAAGCTCTTCTGCTATCTATAATCGTTTGAGAATTGGGTAGTTGGACCACAAGATGATCTTAGCTATATGCACGAAAGTCGTTCGCGATCGATTTCCGAAAATTTTATTCGCTCAACTTGAACTCCAGACAGCCGATCATCGGGAGTGTTTACTTCTTAATTATAACGGGAGTGTTGCTTCTACCTTATACTCGTGCGACCGCGCTTGGTTGCAATTTCGTTATTGATCTGATTGATATAACTGAATCCGTCACGGTAAATAGCGAGAAAATGTCTCTATCGATTTTTTTTTTCAAATATTTTTACGGAAGGAAAACTAGCAAAAGAGAAAATTATATTAATCGAGGGTTGTATACAAACCGATCCTACAAAAGAAAGCCAAGAAATAATTTTGAGCTGCCTAAAATAACCATCAACTGTACCGAAAGATACACTCTGCATGACGAATACAATAGCAGTCTCACGCGCGCGTCGTTTGACCCCCTTCCCTGTCAGCATATGATCACAGATCCTAGCCGATCTTCACTTACACCACTCCCGCTCGAAGCGAACTGAGACAGGCTCCAATTCGTCAACCTGTCGAAGTGAATGAACTGACAGCGGTTGGGGATAGAGCCCGACCCAGTTCCGAGTCTAAGCGGCATAAGGTGATCTCTATCCCAGTTGGTAAGGCGTAGGAGTCGCACGATAATTCAATAAGTTTTTTTTTTTTAAAATAAGGCATGTATGACCGAAAAAGTAAACAATCGCCGAAAGGGTGATACTATCATTAAATTGCTACAGATTTGCCGAAAAAGCCTTATGGACAGCGTCGTATGATTCTTGGGCCCGAAAAAAGACCTATGTGAAAGGTCTTATAATTTTAAAAAGGTGCATTCTACATTAGCACTAAACATTTGATGTTTTTAGTATTATTTTCCTAAAGAGCATATTCCTTGGACTATATTGGCATAATTGTTCCATCAAAACACATACATATTTTCAAACAGGGATTTGTTTTAGGTACATGAAACTATCCTGGGGTGGCATTACGCATCTCGAAACGAATGGTTTATTGTAAGCAAGCTTGTATGAAAAAGTCGATTCGAAGTGGTTCCGGTTGTACGTCATTTCGCGGAATACCATTTCCCGGTATACCATATTCCGGAAAACCATATCCCAGAATGTACTATTTCCCGGAAAACCATTTCCCGGAATGTACCATTTCCCAGAAAACCATTTCTCGGAATGTACCATTTCCCGGAAAAACCATTTCCCAGAATGTTCTATTTCCCGGAAAACCATTTCCCGGAATACCATTTCCCGGAAAATAAATTAAACCACGTACCTTGCCACCACTCATTTTGATTACACTTGCTACGCAGCAAATGTCAAACAAACTACGAAATTCTCTCTATTTTAGAACACAAAAAGTAGTTTGGAATTTTATTGATTTTAAATGTAAGTTAGAATAACATATCAACAATGCTTCAGATATATTTATTTTGGTATTTTTTATGGATTGTGCATCTAAAAAAACCGGTTTTTCTTTTTTATACATGCATGCTTCCTTGTCGTTATTTTTGGCATGTTTTTGATTTATATGTACTTTCTATTTCTATGTAGTTTCACATTCTTTTAAGTACTCTTTCAAAATATTCTTGGTGTTTTATTGGATTTAAGTACTAGTGGTCCTAACATGCCTTCCCCATAGAAAATTTGACAGTTCATAAATTTCACAGTCGACCGACGAAAACGGGTGCTTCGAGGTCGATAGAATAATTAAACGACCAAGTTGGGTGTCGTCGGTGGACAATTTTCGTCACCGTATTAATCGCCAGATTTAATCTGTGTGAATCTGGTTCCAGTTTTAAACTATCAACTAATCGATCGATTTAATCGGTTGTCGCGTTGGCTGACGTCCATGTTAAACCCCCATAAGAGTCGGTGCAACAATCGACCGATCAATTGGTGGCATAGTCGGCCGATTGTGCCGACGCAAACCGATTTAGTCGGTGGGAAAATCGGGAGGATTTTCTATGGGGTTATAACTTTTTGAATTATAATTGTTATTCTATGAGCTTATTCGCCTTCTTTTGGAGATGAGTAAATCATGAAAAATAATGAATTTGTCTTCTTTAAAATTTGAATACTTTTTTTGGAAATTAATAATTCATAACAATCTTCTTTGAGACTTTGCCTTTTTTAAGCATAATCTCTTTTCTGGTACTTTATTGGTTTATGAGAGCTTGTTTTTTCTTAATATGATCAGAGAGCAAAGATAAGATGTCAAGCGAACCAAACAAAAACTTGGAATGCAGAAGAATGTCATCATGTTTTATTCCAGCACAGTCAATCAATATCTATAAAGCTTATCATATCTTGATTGTAAATTTTATTTGTCGCGGAATAATGTGAAATAAAGAATAGAGGAGAATAGGTTAGTTTAGTTTATAAGTTGGTAGCTCTCTCGGTGTTCCATCTATACGTAAATGGAATGACTCATACAAAAGGAAAAATATTTCTTTTTCACGGAATAAAAATGTTAAAATAATTGAACAAATCCAAGATTACTCTTCTGTAACGGCGAAAATGAAATCCTTTGATTTCGACGATAAATTTAACCCATTCCTCTGGATCTCGAAGACCATTCACGAAAAAAGTGGTTAATTGTAAATGCTCGTGATAATTAAAGTTTTTAGAAACCAGAATTCTCTCTATGTAACCAGGCCACGTGTATGCAGGTCCACAAACATCTTGGAAGGTAAAAAACACATGATTCGTTGGGCTGTTTCTATAAACTCGGCTCAAAATCTCTAGTGGATTGTTCATGATATTGCCTTCTATAAAATGATAAGATTTTGAATGCTATAGAATACCATATATGTAAGTCAACATAGCTCTGGATTTGTTCTTAAAGTTCAAATTACAGGTTTTCTTTAGATTTCAATAGTATAAATATTTACCGAGAAAAAGTACATTCCGGGTAATGGTATTCCGGGAAATGGTACATTCCGGGAAATAGTATTCCGGGAAATGGTACATTCCGGGAAATGATATTCTGGGAGATGGTACATTCCGGGAAATGGTTTTCCGGGAAATGGTACATTCCGGGAAATGGTTTTCTGGGAAATGACATTCCGGAAAATGGTTTTCCGGGAAATGGTAAACCGGGAATCGACGTACAATCAGTGGTTCCATAATGTCGCCCCTGATTCTATAACATTTCCCCGAAAACCAGTACTCAGAAAATATAATGCTGAAGCTTTTTCCCCACAAATATATTATTTTGAAAATGTTGTCTGCATAGAACAGACTACAGTCCGATGGTAGTAGAGATGCGACATCGTTTATAAAAATTGAGAACAGTAGCGGACCGAGGTTGCTGCCTTGTGAAACTCCGGACCGGTTTATGAACGACTTCGAAGTTGTCGATCCGATTTGGACCTGTACAGAACGGTTTGTCAGGTATGATCCGAACCAAGCCACACCCAACGCTGAGACGCCATGTCGCTGCAATTTTTCCAGGAGTATTCCATGATCCAGTCATTTGAATGCTGCTTTGAGATCCATATATGCCGTATCTATTTGCTTGCAAGGGACCACCGCTTTCGACGGTTTATCCCCAGTGGTTCTCAACGTATCAGTTTCTTGACATAGGTAATGCGCGATGTTTTGGCTTCACCACATAACTTTGTGGGTAATGCTTTTCTGCGAAAGGGTACATTCTGGAATATTTTTGCCTTTCTCAATAGAAAGGTATTGCAATTGCTCTGAAAACCGACTTTTTAACGGAGGCCCGGAGGGCCGAGTAACATATACCATTCGATTCAGTTCGTCGAGAACCCTTTAACCTCGTTTTTCTCAGTTCGAGCTGGATGTCACTTAGGACCTTTGGAATAAGTATTCTTGATTTAGTTCATTTATACAGTAAACACCAAATTTAATTCAATAATTTTGAAGCTTTGAGTTTCGATCGCTGAACCATGCAATCTAGGACGAAAAAAAACAACAATAGTTTTTACATAGATATTAAAACTATTTCTGGAAATATTAACTGTTGATTTTTTAAGCGATGTCACTGCTAGTATCGCTCTTTTTAGGAAATAGCGTTGATTTAATTGTGACTTCAACTAGAATTTTTTTTATTGTATATCAGTGTGCATTCTTCTAAAGGACCAATTTTCGAAACCTATGAACAATAACCGTAGAGCTACCTGCTAAATCACTGCACTCGTTGGCGTGTGCAGTACTTTATAGTAACACCTAAGCTAACCAACTTAGACGAAAAAGTCCGTCCACCATTTGCAACAAATCGTAATCGTTCATCACGATCATGCGCATGGTTCGCATAGTGTATGGATTTATTCGTCCGAGTCGGTCAACTTTGTCGTACCTATGAACGCGCATCCGGCTTACCATGAACTAAATTAGTTATGGGATTTGCGTTTTGACTTCGTCTCTTCAGAATCCGATACTAACTTACTGACAGTACTAAGCAACCGCCGGAGTGACGCTAGCTCCATAAACGAAAACACTGTTTCATCTCAGGAATTAGAATAAATAGACTGATGGGTTAATATTGGCTAATGGGTTAAGTATCTTCAAGTAGGAAGGATTTTTAAGTTATTCAAGTGAATCTCAAATCGAAACGTTTGTTGTTTTCCATTGACCATACTAAAGTTTCTATCACGATTAAAAATGTATAAAAATACAAGTCTGTTGGAATTATATATGTTTTGGCAAACCGTAGCTATATCTGTTCTAATATTCCTCCATCATCTTCCAGTGTTGAAATCGGCGAATCCGTTCGTGGCGAAGATGTCTACATTGTGCAGTCTGGTTCCGGCGAGATCAACGATAATCTGATGGAACTGCTGATCATGATCAATGCATGCAAGATTGCTTCCGCATCGCGAGTGACTGCTGTCATACCATGCTTCCCATACGCCCGGCAGGATAAGAAGGATAAGGTAGGCTAGCCGACTGGTGTCAAACGGAAGAGTTTCGCGATTTCTTAGATAGAAGCTTGTTACATTCAGAATGTTTCGATTTGGTTTTTGTTGAACCATACCGAATGGCGTACTGAAATGTGGTACTTTTTTGTTTTTGTTTTTCATTGTTATTTTCGTGACGATTGAAATCAATTGCAATTGCAACTATACGACTCTTAGTAACTGAGCATGCAAAGAAGACTCTCGTTCAATATGCTAATGGTAAACAGCCCACTATCGGGAGAGGTCAGATCGAAAGGTTATCGTCGTCACAGTGTTGGAATAAAACTTCATCAGTTTTGTACATCGCTGGCAATCATTTGTTCCGTCAGAACTATGTACATATAGTTGATTGATTCGCATTTTACATTGGCAACCTCTTGTTATAACTATCACCAATGACGTCGACGGTGGAGGACGAACTGATGATGATAATTTACAGTGTTATTGGCGTCCGGCTGTACCACAATATTACCGCTCTGTCCATCAGTCTAAATACGGACAAGCCTCTGTGTGTTATAATGTTTATTCAATTTCACATTATAGTTTGCCTTTTCAGTTCATTTCCTACTATGTAACCTATATAAGATAATCTTGTTTATTTGCGTGAACTGAAACTACTGAGAGTAATCTACAATAATAGCAATAATAATAATAATTTGATCTCCTACCGCCCCTTCAGACAGGCGATGATAAGCTGGCCATGTTGATGAAGACCAATGAGTGGAAGTTTCGGGTATTGATCGTTCCAGTTATTTTTTTCCTATTTATTTTATTTGTCCCACTTGTCCACAAAATCGTCATCGATTTGTTTTTGACCGTCCATTCATCATCAGTGCGTCGTTTTATTTAGTTTCGTATAGTATAGTATAGATCTATTCACCCATGGGGTCAATGCCACATTCATGTCATCAACAATGTTAATACACCTACTAATACTCTATTGGTCCGCTACTGTCGACAAAATATTAGATCTACTTATGTGTATTGATTTTTTTTTATTGTGTACCATACTTTAACAATTTGGTCAGTTTATGTTGTTGGGTAGATCTTATGACAGTTAAAAGACATCTCAATGTTTAATAGCAGAGTTCATTGTGATAAAATACGTTTTCAATTAACTTCACTTGGGAGGATTGTAAATAGGTTGTTGGATCAAAACTTGTATCAAACCTTAACCGCCACTTTCGGTTTTCTTTGCACTATATATACAATTGAATCATATATCGCGTTTGTTGTTGATTCTACTTCAAGCAAGATAAAAACATCATCATGATACATTGATTCAAACATTTAAGTCCAATTTGCTTTACATTTTAGTATTTATCGAATTGAAATTGCCAGTTAATTATAATAACCACTTCTTGTTTCAATCCTTTAAAATAACGATGCAACTTATGTCTTCATCGCTGCTAGTAGCCTAATCTCAAAAAGTGCCTAGATTTTTACACAATTACAAAATCATTCTATATACAGAATGCTTGATTCATCATAAAGAGTGGGTATTAAAGAAGTATAGACATTAGGGTTTTCAATTATTCTAGCGATGTTGGAATTTGTTCATCGCGTATCATAAAATCAATCAAGAGGTAAAACGAAAATTGTACTAAATTCGAGCGTATTTAGACCATCATAACACGCTCTCTAAGAGCATTGAAGTTTTATAGTAATAATTTATATACGTGTATTTTTTCTCGCGTTTTTTACAAAAATTCACTTTTTTTAAACTGCTCGACAATTTTTGAAATTTAGATGAAAGGTATTGGGTTGTTTCCGGTGAGAATATAACGCCGTTTTTCATTTACGTAGAAAATTCAGTGATTTCTGCTGTATAAGTGTGTGTACCCTCGTGTGGGGCTACTTTGGATATGCGGACTACTACACACACTTTAGTTTTTCAATATTTTCTAGTAGACGCACTTTTGGTAGTTTTATCACGCTTTCGGCATTTGTAGTCATATCTTTTAACCGTGTTGCACAAATCAAAAAGCTTCAAAACCACTGAAAAGTGATTGGGAGATTCGTAAAATAAGACTGCACGACAAAACAAAACAGCTTGAGTGTGCTGAGGCCACATATTGATAGGTACGAAATATGATAAATGTCGTTTTCTGTGTGTCTCTAATACGTCAGGACCGGCATTTGAAGATTTTCGTGTTGTTTCTAATATCATTCTCAAAAACTTTACCGAAGTTGACAAGTCTCTAAGTAAAGTTTTGATTCTTCATCATAATTTCCGGCGAATGAATCGCCAATATTATGTTTTCCAAAGATGCGCTGTATTATGTTGTGAACTAACGACGCTGAGTCCCTCTGGATAAAGACTCGACACGTTATCCAGAGGGATTCAGCATCTTCTTCGAAAACACTTAATCTCCAATGTTGACGGTTTCGAAATTATGTGATCTTGACTCGAAAACCTGGTTTTAAACATTTGTTTCAGTGTTCGACTTTAAAGTGCATAACATAAGGACGTGATCTTGTATTTCAAATCTTCGCCATAAATTGCCCCGCTTTAAAATATCATTTCAAGTGACATTTTTATGTGAATGTTCGGGAAAAACCAGGGGGGTGTAACTACTGTCATCCGCTATGGAGATTTACAGACTCATTGCTAGGACATTATTAAAATGTACAAAGCATACCTAGTACTGGAACATTACTCCGGAAAATCCTGATTACCAAGAACCAGATCCATTCATACGGTTCAATTTCACAGAATCAAAAAGTGGACGAGTTCCACAGAATCCAAAACAACTAGAAGTGTCCAAACCGGTTAAAAAGCCATAGTTATGAGCATTTAAATTCGTGGGAACCCGGGTATCCTCGTCGGCCTGTTAAAGGTGTTTTTTTGTTGGACACATGGCCTGTGTTAAGCCAAAATGGACCAAGTGCCAATTCGAGATACATGCTCTAAAAACGCTATCGCATCCAACATAGAACTAGCGACGGCCACATCTACTTATTTTTGGGACACAAATAGTGAACGATAGTAAATAAGTGTTCATTAACTTACAATGTTAATGCTAAGTTATTCAAAAATGCATTTTAACATGATAAGTACTCGTTGAAGGGAAAGTTGTTGGCCGTTGAAAGTCGATAGTTTTGGACATTTACAATGCGCAGGAGGTCCGCCGATGAATCAAAATAGAATTTTTCAACTTTCTAGTAATGAGTTTTATATTGAATCCCAATACATCAAACTTGTTTTTTTTTGTGGAGCAGTATTATAATTGGTAAATAAACATGAATTCCTCTTTTTAAAAAATACGATATGCTGTTTTATTGTTGCAAATGTTCTGATATGAATACTGGGGATGTTCAATAGGAAAAATTTTAAAGGAAATCGTCATCTTAAATTTTCGCATATATATAAAATACTTATTACATCGAAAAAGGAATCTACGCATTTTTTAGCAGAGTCGGACATCGGTGCTACGTTCAAAATTTCAATTTTTTTCATCTGAGAAAACCCCTTTGAAATGTTGAAAATTTTGTTTCGAATAAAAATGACTTTAAATAGCATGAAACGTTGACATCTAGTATCGAAACAAATAAAAACGTTCAAGAAACTTTGGAAAAAAATCGTCTCAAGGATTTTTTTTAAATACCTTACGGCGTAACCATGGAATTTTTCAAACAACTTAACACACAATATGTAAATTTATGAAAACAAGTCCTTCCTAGGGGGTGCGGGCATAGTGTAGTTGGTAAATCGATTGCTTTGTATGCAGTTCACCTGGGTTCGAATCCCAACCCCGCACATAGGGTTAGAGATTTTTCTAACCCGAAGAGACCAATGGCCTTAAGGTTAAAACCTCTATAATCAAAAAAAAGTTCTTCCTAGGAATTAAACATGTGTTTTTCGTACCCATGCATTTTTCCTGACAATTTGTGCATCAAAACAAAACTAAAAATTACCCAAAGTTTGGGGTTCCAACTAAACCGTCGCGAAGAAATTTGTGAAAAAATGTGGAATCTAGCTTTACAGTTCAAAATCAAAATTTTTGAAAAAAAAATTGGAATGGTGCAAATTTTTTTTAAAGTTTTAAGAAAGAACTCTTGGAACTTTAGTCACTTTTGTACCTTTCCAATTTCCTGAAAACTTGCACATAAGGACAAAACCCAAAAAATTTGCCAGAAATTGGGTTTTTCAACTAAACCTCAGAGAAAGATCACCAGCGGGGGTTCAAGATATCGCATCGGATAAGCAATCGATATGAATCTGTGCAAAGCGATCTTGATGGTTAAACGACGTTCAGCTTACTAATGGAACGAGACGCTCAGTACGCTACGCACTGCTTATCTCAGAGCCGGAAGATGGGCTTAGAGAGCAAGATCGGAGCCAGATAGAGAAGAGCGCAAGGAGGCGTTTCGCGAAGATATGGCTGCTTTAAAACGGAAAATCTAGCAAGTCAGATTGCCACATGGAGCAGTGCCGAAAAGCAGACGCCAATTCTTGGGGAGACGCGTACCGAGTCGTCATGGCGACGATGAAAGATCCGTCGACGCCAGTTAAAATGTGCCGCGGCAAGATGAAAAAATCCTTGAGGGTTTTTCTTCTGGAGCACGATCCGATGGCTTGTCCACCGACACGGTACAGCGAAGAAGAAGGAGTAAACATGGACGGTCGGAACGACGAATTCGCAGAAGCGTCGATGTGACTGAAATCAAAGAAAACACCCGGTCCGGATGGACTACCAAACGTGGCGCTTAAAATTGCGTTCCTGTCATATTCGGAAATGTTCAGGAAAGTGCTGCAGAAGTGTTTGGATTACATAAGCCTGCTGGATGCACCCGGAAAACTCCTGGAAAAGATTATCATTAACATGCTGTCGGAATACACGGAGGGCGAGCGCGGAAAAAATGTCCAAATGCAATTCGGATTTCGCAAAGGAGTGTCGACAATGGACCCAATTCGGACTGTGCTCGAGTGTGCTGAGAGGGCATCTAAACAGAAGCGAAGAGGAGATTAATACTGCGCAGTAGTCACGATAGATGTGAATAATGCGCTCAACATTGCCAGGAAGTATCTTCATAGGTTTGGAAAAGCAACGTCACCCTTGTGTCCGGAGTGTGAGAACGTCGAGGAGACACCGGAGCAACGACCACTTCCTCGAATGTCCGAGGTTCGAAGCGACACTCAGCGAGATGCTTGAAATGAGTGGGATGAACATCAACCCGGATATTGTTGTTCACAAAACGATAAGCCACGTAAAATCACTTCAAATGATCCTAATTATCCTGATAACCAACGCACTAAAAATCTCAAGCTTCCATAAAAACAACGATGGGCTAATTTTTTTTGGACGTCAGCTAGTACTGTGGTTACCTCCACGGTCAACTTTGATTACTAAAAGCAAATAATACTAAAAATAATTTTCAAATTTGTCAAATAACACAACACATGGATTACTTATAACTATTCAAAAATGCAAAAAAGTCAATATCGGAAAAGATGTGGGTTAGCCCCGTTTGTACGCCAGCCAGTCAATTGTTGTGTAACTTTCTCTATTTGTCGATTTGAAACTCTCCAGATAGACTTGCTTTCAACGAAACTCATTTTAGAAACGAGTTTTAAATGATAAAACTCCTTGAAAGTGAAATTCGAAATATATTTTTCAGATAATTGAAGACAAAAAAATGTCACTCCTTTACCTTTACCTTGTGTAGACTTTGAACAATTAAACTATAAATATTATTTAACGAAAATTCCGCACGGGAAATCAACATATTCAACAAGTTTGATAAACATTAAACATTGTTAATTTGTTATATGGAGGTATTTTATGAAAGCCAAAGTTCAGAATACCAACATTTTTGTGCTTGGAATCATTATCCTGTATGTCCCTTGTGTGTCCAATTTCACAGCACTAGTACTGAAACGCTCTTTCAAAATACGGATATACATTCTATGATCCATAATATCTTCTAGAAAATGTAATTTTGCATACCTGCTGTATTCATGCACCCCATGTCATGACAATCTCTATACAGATAATGATAATATAATACAATCATTTAGGTGATGTAGTGGGAGCAAAACCATCAGGGTTTTTCTTTCTACTTCTAAGGTTGCCTTGTATTTTTCATGTAATCGAACATATTTCCATTTGAGATTTTCACTATTTTTTGTATTAACGGCTTCTGAAAAAAATTGAAATGCATAGTCCAATCAACTGTCAACAATAACTTTGTTTTATATATATTGTCTCTAGCTTATTGTTAATGAAACCAACTTGTATTCGTTGGTTTTTTTCTGACTAAAGCAGGAAAATCGTGGAAATTTAGAGTTTCAACATCATCATTTTGAAACTTAATATTTTTTGCTACAGCATTGAAAGGAGGGAAAATTGAAAACAATGATTTAAACGTCTAATTTCTCAAATCACAGATTAATCAAAAATTGTTGGTATCTTGATTTCAAAATTATAAAATTGAATTTCTTTCACCGAACATATTTCTTCTCAAAGCTTACGTAGACGGGAAGTATTCAGTAAAAGCAGGTTGTTACTATTTTGACCACCATGATTTTGTTGCATTCTTTAGTCGATGTTGTTTGACATTGTTTCAATGGCACTACATCGTCAAGAGCTAAGTGATTCCCCATGTACATGTATTCTACCACGTTAATCCACCAGCGCTCCGTTGAATCATATAGCTTTTCTATCGAGTTGTTGTAAGGAACATTTATTGGCTTGGTACTTTATTGTCCTCGTGAGCTTTATTCAGTTTCTGAAAGAAATGTAGTTGCAGTAAATGATCGTCGAATGAAAAATCCACCTTTTTTCCGTACAGTCACGTCATAGAGTCAGTTTTGGTTTTTGCTTTGCTCAATCCCTTAAAACACTCATTCTAATTTTAATTCTTTCTGTAAAATAAACATTTTATCCTCTAGGATCATGTTCCAGACCTTTACATTGTGAGTAAAATGCCTTCGCATAAGTGGCACGCATTTATCTGCAGGCAGTGTGAACTCTGACAGTGTGCTGCTACAGTTTCTCCGATTGTCCAAACTAAAAGTGCACCTTTCACTGCAAAATGATCCGTTTCCCAATCTCCCAATTGCAGCAAACAATGTAGATAGTTTTAGGGTTTTTGAGTGATTTCAAAACAACATGCGTGTCAAACAATCAAACTGCTTAAACTTTATGGATCAAAACGGCGAACTCGTCCATTTAAACAGGGATGCGACAAAACATGCCTATTTCAGTAGTTGATACAGCGATCGGCTACGGATATTAGTAATATCGGTTCATGAAGCCACATGTGTCTATTATAGTATTTCATTCATCCGGCACTCATCTAAATTGCATGTGGGTACACTCATCCGTTGAGAGTATTGAACTTGGGTGGTCTAATCAGTAAAATTGTATGCGAAACTAACAGGAATGACATTTTAAGTTGTTTTATTTTTGTCCAATATTCATTACTTTCAGCCATCGTCGGTCAATGATCTTTTTTCTTTCTTTAAATTGCTTTTCCAGAGTCGTGCACCGATTTCGGCAAAGTTGGTAGCTAATATGCTATCAGTAGCGGGTGCTGATCATATTATTACAATGGATCTTCATGCTTCACAGATTCAGGTAAGGTACTAGTAGTTAGTACTGCTATTATCGTTTATCAAAAGGTCGTATATCAAGAAGACTGAACCTGAAGGGGCCACATAGCGTTTATCTCCTGAAGATACCGCATATGTGGTGTAGTTTGCTACGTTAGGTTTTTTTTCAATTCTCGAGAATCTCATTTGAAGTAAAGTAAACTATTTATCATTATCATTTGCAGTAAAAACCACCTCTTCATGGTGCCGAATTGTTACACAAGCTTATTCGCAATCTATACTGTTGTTCTACGCATAATTACGCGTACAACGGCAGTAAATATCTACGTTGCTTCTTGGCGATGTATCATACCACCACTATTGCACTTGTGTAACCTGTTGCGTCAGGTCAAAACTTTCAACACGCGACATACAGGATTCAGTCAGTCTTGTATTTATCTTTTAACAACTTGTTTAATACAACTTGTTGGTGTATTACAAATACATAATAGTTAACCATGGTTGTGTTATAACTATTAATCTGCATCATACACACCATTTTCCAGGGTTTCTTCGATATCCCAGTGGATAATCTGTACGCCGAGCCGGCAGTACTGAAATGGATTCGAGAAAACATTGCGGAGTGGAGAAATTCGATCATCGTATCTCCGGACGCTGGTGGTGCTAAGCGAGTTACATCGATTGCCGATCGGTTGAATGTCGAGTTTGCGCTGATTCACAAGGAGCGGAAAAAGGCAAACGAGGTCGCCTCTATGGTCCTGGTCGGTGATGTGAAAGATCGGGTGGCTATTTTGGTGGACGATATGGCTGATACTTGTGGTACCATATGTCATGCAGCCGACAAACTGGTGGAAGCTGGCGCGACCAAAGTTTACGCCATTCTGACCCACGGTATATTCAGCGGGCCTGCGATCTCGCGGATAAATAATGCTTGTTTTGAGGCTGTAGTTGTTACGAATACCATACCTCAGGATGGACACATGAACGATTGCCCTAAAATCCAGGTAAAGACATTTGGTACTGATTCTGAATGAATGAACAGTTTAATTACCCTTCATTTGTTTGCAGTGCATTGACGTGTCAATGATGTTCGCCGAGGCTGTTCGTCGAACCCACAACGGTGAGAGTGTATCATATTTGTTTTCGAATGTTCCTTATTAGAAGCATCCCTATTGGAGATCGAGTAAAGAGCAGACAAGAGACTAGAATCCAGGATAATGGACCAGAGTCTTCTTCTTTGTGTTTTTGCAATTTTTCATTTTGGAACAACATTTATTTTGATAAACTAACATTTTGACACAAAAAAGACTATGAATATCTCAGCATTCAACGCAAATTCGAAATAACTGACAAGAGGACCGAAAATTTATTTTAGCAGAAAAAGATTGTGATCTAGCGGTTTCCCTATGTGTCAATTCCTTTCTAAAAGGCGGACGACTAAAATATTTAGTTTTCATGCACGGAATGGATTAGCGTTCTGACCCTGGCTTCAAAATACACATCTTTTGCGATGGCCTCCGATGAACAGAAATAGTTTACACAAGCCACTACAAACCAGAGTTAAACTTTGCTTTATAGCAAGCCATTTAGGGGTAGCTTTTAGTTTTAGCCGATTGGATTTCGTGCTTGTAAAACAGACTACACGCATCTGCGAGTAAACTGGTAAATTCAAATCCAATTAATTCTAAGGTACAACTACAAAATATATTTTTACGCTACTTGATATGAACATGAAAAGATATAGAAAATATAGTATTACACTAGCAGAAACCCTTTTTGTCCTATTCCGAAAGTTACTCTACACAACCTATTCATCCTTGGCATCTTTCAGGTATTTTCACTAAAGTGTTCGGGAGGTGATATTGTACTAGCGACTAACAGTAGTCATAAAATAAGAAGTAGTGTCAACTTGCCGATTTGCCATTTGTTTGTGGATGTAAAGGGCTACGTGTGAATCGGTGAAATGAATAGCTGATTCGTATGATGTTGAATGGGTCAAAATCAAGCGTCAAAATTTTCGAAGACATTCGGCTCGATTATGGCGTTAGATGGAGAGATACACTATTCAATCAGTTGTCCAACATAACTACTGCCCATGAGTCATTTGCTGAGAAAACGAGCAATAAAATTTGCAAAAATTCTCGCTGTATTGTTTTAATATGAAGTCCCCGCAGTTAAAATTTTGGTATGGCACAACTCAAACACATAGCACAGTGGAGCCGGGCCGCACAGTGGCATGACTTAGAACAAAAGGTGAACTAAAGTGCAAACTTTGCCGTATCGGTTCAAATAGGATGATTTTATGTAAGTTTGGTATGCCGAATTCGTTTTTGATATTAAAACATTTCAAAAATAAGCGTTTACTATTCATTAGGGTGCCTCAAAAATATTTTTTTTTTCGAAATCGTTCTTAAAATTTTTGTATATAAATTTTTGTGTGCTAAATCGTTTTTGATATTATCGCATGGGAAAAAAATTTCATTTTACGTTTGGGTGGCTCAAAAAAAATTTTGTTGTGAAGGTTCAAACATTTTGTTTAATTAAGTTTTTGTGCGCTGAATTTCTATTTTAATTATAAAAATAGAAATTAACTTTACTACTTATTAGAGTGGCTCAAAAGTAAGTATTTTGTCTTCTATAATGATTTTTTCAATAGTAATTTTGGAATTTATTTTCCATATTGAAACAAATTAATTGACATCTCATTATGGGGCTTCAGAAATGACTATTTTGTTTTTACGGATTTGGAACATTTAATTAATTAGTGCGTTACTTGATATGAAATCGACATGTTCTATCATTTTCAAAACAAACATTTTGAGCGTCTTAGTGGAATGTTTAATTACATTCACTAATCAGCAAGATGGTTAACGATTTTTTTTCGTAGGTGTGTTTTAAGTTACTTAGATTGCTTATTTCATATCTTAAATGAAAATAAATCCAAAACCCTTTTTCCGTGTATATGGTTCATTTAAAAATGATCTTATTTTATTTGGATAATATCGCATACCCTTAAGCTATATCAGTGCTATGCAAATTCGGATCAAAATAGTCTCACCGGAGCTTAAAAAATTGATATCGCTGCGTGAACTTGAAAGAAAACAAAATTCAATTCATGCCCGCTGCGATGAATGAAATTTTTGGTTTGTTCTCCCGACGCAGCGCATTCAGGTACGGACATGTTCGGTTTAAGAAGCAAACTGAATTTTGTTTCTATGCTAGCTCTGAGGGGAATTATTGAGCAAAAGTGCCTCAGATATGGATTACGCAGTTCACTATGCTTGAAAATGTAGAAGATGCTAACTTCTGCTTTTAAATTGTCCATTTAATAACAAATGAATGCTTTGGTTGGTGAATAAATTTATATTTCCTCTGCAGTCAAGCATTCGATTCGGCATGAAATTCCAGTCAGCTGGAAAGTTAATGCGGGAGGCGTTGAATTTGAATGTCGGTTTCGGTAAATGCAAGCAGAAATAGGTAACTGATTTTGAAATTTCGAAACATTGAGTCTCAGCAAATGACTAGAACTCAACTGTGTTCACTCTATTTGACAGTTATTGCGCAAGTTAGCAAGAAATAGTTCCAGAAACATTTTATAACCTATTTCAGATGGTTGAAAATATTTACTGATTTTCAATCATTCTTAATACCTCTACCATCTAAAAACATACTTCCCACTCGGCTCCTTACTCACTAGTGAAACCCTTGTAGACCATGCTCTCAATGCTATTTTAAAGTTGTGCATGTATTCGTGTCATTATTCTAGCTATAAAGTGATTATTCAAGTGCAATATCAGTAATAACCATGCGTCTCCATTCACAGTTTTTTTAAATTTTGACTGGTTATCGCAAGTTTTCGCAAAACTAGCATATACTCATTTTAAAGAGAAAATTAAAAGATTTCGAATGAGTATAGTGTGATCGCGGGCATTCACGGGCGTCGTTGTTGTTATCGCATTAGAAGTTCGAATTCAATAAAAATTCATGACAAACAGTTATCTTAACACAAACTAAACCATCTAGTGATTTATTTTTGGCGATTTTACGATGTAATTTTATCACACGGATAATTTTGGTGAAGTAATGCAATGCATAAAATCAACAATTTCTTTGAAAAACGAAAATAACTGGATGTATTTCCTATGGTCAAATTATGCAAAAAACACTTAAATTATGCCCTTAAAAAAGCTGTTAAAATTCATTTTACGTTCAAATCACTTAAAATCTCGCAAAAATATCTCTAATGGCTCAGCTGATAGGAGAAAAATACTAGCGAGAATATCACATACCATTCATATATGGATTTAAGTCCGGGCTCGTCCCACTGTGGGCCGGTCAAAACCTCCAAAATTTATTGTCGATTTTCATACCTTTTATATTTTTTTTCCTAAATGTACATTACCTAAAGCTGTATTCGCCAAATTTTTGAGTCAATCGATTGAAAAATATAAGTGCTACATTTTTTTTTGAACCGTACAGGGTCTTGAAAATCTGCAAGAATTTGGGTGACAATAAGTTTTTGTTCATTTTAATTCATCTCGCTTTAATAGGTACTACAATGATAATTTAACAACACATATTTGCACATTTCTAATAGAAAATCATCTCAGGAATTCAATGGTGTATTTCGATTTGAGAAATAATGAGTATTTAAAAAGTTACCAATAAAATCAATATAACTATGTTGTTCAACGCGGACTTATTTACATTCAGAGTGTCATCTCTTTATCGGTAAAAGCGTGTTAAAGGATCTCATCTAGTAGGTACAACTGACGCAGAATTTTATCTAGTTTTCAAAAATCATAGTGTCATCTTGCGCCGTTTTGCGCCGACATTTGTAAAATTAGTTTTTTCGTGGAGACATGGTATTTCTTGATTTCATGAAGTTTTGCATTATTATTCACCGGTGGATTTCTTTTTCTGAACGCTGCTTGTAAATTCAGGGTTCCTTGATACAAATATAAGTATGCCTTAACCGTCTTGCAACTATGACTCGTGTTTCTATATTTTCACAGTTATCTGCAGTATAGAAAAATTCAAATATATAGAAGCCAACGAGGCAAACTAACTGCAACTATTATTATATCTTTCCATGAATCCTATCTCTTTGGTAGGTATTGGTCGTTAGCTTTACTGGTGGCCGATGAAAGGTAAACACGTGAGTGTGGGAAGTGTTCTTTTTTACCCGATTTTTACTTATTGGCCAGTAATGCCACATTCATTTTCAAGTACAAACTCCCTATTGAATCTATCACAATCAACAATCAAATTCAAAATCTTCCTTAATAATTCACTTCCAAATTGACGAGAGTTTCAGGAAAAAACGCTCACGCCTCTATTTCACAGCATACACATACAGTGCAAAGTATGCTCAGGATATTTTCGTACGAAAAAAAGTCATTACCCACAATGAGAGATATTCATATCATCATTGGAATTGAAAATCAATGGAAAAGTATTGAGAGGCTTAGCTGCAGTAGGCATCGTATGAGCAACTGTGAATAGAGCATAGTACGGCATGATTTGAGATCTTCATCATAATCAATTAAACCTGTCATCTTTTAATAGCTTTGGCGATAACTATAAATAAATAAACCAATAAAACAAAAATTTAAGGCATTCTATCAAACACCTTAACATATGCTATCTTTTACAACTATTCTAAACGCATACGTTTCTAAATTAGTACATGAGGTTTATCTCTTAAAGAACTATGAAGGGATGATTTTTTCTACGATGATATTCAGATTGGACTGAAGATCTACAAACAAATGTATAAAATTACATCATTTTTTATTCACCAGATTTCGATAAATTGGAACCACCCTAGATATCTCGTTACTAAGGACTACCCTAGGAAATCGAAATGTTTCTGTTCACTTACGAAGTATCTGTTTTGAGAAGTTAATGAAATTCACTGTTGCGAAATTAAAAAAAAAAACTTTTAGAACCACCCTAGGCTGTCTAATTTTCATTTTAGCGTCCTAATTTAATCAAAATCGAGTTCAGCGCACCAAAATTACCCTTAGATGATATTTTCATACATTTTAAACTACTTTTGAGGTTTTGTCCAGCTTTTGTATGGAGTGGATCCGCTGTGCATAGTGGTGTAGCAAAAGTATACGTTTGTCTACGAGGGAGGAAAGGGGGGGGGGGTTTGCAAAAGTCTACGTAGAGCTCGATTTTTTGGTCTTCTCGTATTACGGATTATAAATAGGATTTTAAGAGAACGCTGTTCAACATACTAGTCCATTCAGCTATATGTAATTTTGCGAACACTTCGAAGCTAGTACATACATTATTGAACTCTTTAGGGAACCACTCTATCCTGCACCCCCGTGATCTTTTTTAGACAAAACACGACTCATTTGGGGTTTTCGATTGATTGACAACGGTGTAGTGGAGTGCACTGAAACTGCACCGTTTTTACACTTTCTAGCAGAACTGGGTATGTTCCATTGACACTTCTGCTAGAAAGTGCAAAACCAGTGGAATCCACTACACCGGTGTCAATCAATCGAAAATCCCAATTGTTTTTTCTTGCGTAGGGCACAATATAATTCGCGAATGAATTTTAATCTATCATAACTATCGGCTCACGTTCTAGCTTACTCTCATGCTCCCATATGTTTGCTATACACCCTCTCCATCAAAACATAATTTATTGAAGGTCATTTAACAACAACAGTGAGTTAAGGCATATATCGACAGGTTACCGTAATATTGTTAATACACAAACAACAAAATTCTATAACCAAGTACAACACCATGCTCTCAGCAATACATTTAAACTAATTTATTATTTTAATTGATCAATTATCTCACTAGCTGATTCAATTTAGCAAAAAATGGGTGGTATGTCCAGCGAATATATTCAAAACGAGTAACTTCATATTGCGGACTGTGATGAGGAAGCCCACGCTCATCAAAGGAAATACTCAGTTCTTCCACGAAATAAGCAATTTCATTTTCCAATTAAATTTTCAATAATGATCCAATGTACTTAGGTAAACAATCTTTAGGTTAAGTATTTCTTAATCGACTAATGGCCAATCATACGAAATTATTTAATAAATTACAGTGTTATTAAACCGGTTCCAGTTTGAAATTAAAACAATCAATTCCACTAGTGGTGGAATTGATTGTACTTGACTGGTGAGGGCCACGGAAAACCTCTCCATCAGCCGGCGAAGGTGTGGCAGAGGGCCCACGTTTGGTCTGGTTGATTCAGATGCGGTCGTATAGGCGGGCATCCTTTGAAAATAGAAAAACTTCCTCTCGAACCAGGTCGTTGGACAGTACGTCTCGGATTGAATTGGTCAGATCATGATGTCGCCGGAGGTCCTCGAGTTCCCGGCAGTTGCATAGGAGGCGTTCAACAGAGAGTCGGGTGTTGAATGTGGTACATTCTGGTGTTGGTTCCCTAGAGATGGTGTGGGCGTGAGTAACTTTCGTGTGTCCCACCCGGAGTCAGGAGAGTATTAACTGTTCTTTTAAATTGTATCTGTCATATCAGCAGTAGGGAGATCCCTTGGCCTTCTGTGTGGATCTTCGCCAGTGGTTCGTGAACCCGTTCCGCAGATTCATGTTGAATTCTCTGTATATGTCGATAGATGGTATTTCTTCTGGTAGTCGGGGGTACTTCTGCCGTGTAGGGCTAGCCTATGTTCCCTCTGATGCCAGGGATCCAGAACAGTGTGATCAGTGGACTGACAAGGAGACGGTTAAAATTACGGTTGGTTCGTCTGCGTCTCTTTTAGCCATTGCCACTGCGATGGCTGCAACTTCCGCTGCGAAGATTGAGCAAGAGGATGTGAGGTGGAAGGAGAGCCCGTTCCGACGCAGTCGTTCGCCTTGAAACCGTCGATGTATAAGTTAATGTGATGTTGGTATTTTTCGGTTGATGAGTTGACTATATTTTGGCGTGACACAGTTCGGGGAGTCTTCGGCTTTTACTGTACGGGTGAGACTGTCGTCAGTGTTAGGTCCAGGGTCGTGCCAGGCTCGTGGTCTTATGCGATGTAGTCGGTTGTTGGGTGGGGTTTGTCGGTGAATTCCATGTGGATGTTGCTTGCGATGGTGAGGAGGTGACATTCGTCACCCGTTGTCCTCTCGAGGAAATTTAGTGCCCGTTTTAGGGCTACCCTCGCTGCTTCCCAGCGGTAAAGGAGTACTCCGCCTTCGACACAGGCTGCTTCATCAGGTAGTAGTTCGGAGCCTAACCGCAGCGCTCCATGATATAGTAGCCCGAGTGTCGGTTGGTGAGGTAGTTCTGGATGAATGGGCTGAGGTTTCCCTGCAGACTCCAACGTTTGAAAACTTGGAGCACACCTTCTCGCCACACTGTGTTGTATGCTTTTGCTACGTCTAGGATGGCGAACACGGCGTGTAGTTTTTCTGATATTCCGAGTAAACGAAAAGCCCATAATACACCCATGCTCATGGGGTTTGACATTGGTGTTAGAAATGGGTTCAACCTATGAAAATACCATCACCATGGTCCGGTAGATCCCATATAAAATACCATATGTTGGTGTATTTATGGGTTATTGAGACCATTTTATGGTGTCTTGATGGTTGTGAATTTTGGCATGGATGGACACGTCTGTCGATACCAGGACACATGTTAGTGAACTCGGGTGATTAGTAGTTATACTGCCTAAGCTCGACCCTCATTAACTGAAGACAAAGATTAAGCCCGTACGATATTAAGCCTGTTCTAATGACCCTGCCACTTCTAGTTTTCCGATCTGTTTACTTCACATCCTTGCTCTCACTTGAGTACTAATTTTGGCATGAATGGACACGTCTGTCGATACCAGGACACATGTTAGTGAACTCGGGTGATTCGTAGTTATACTGCCTAAGCTCGACCCTCATTAACAGAAGACAAAGATTAAGCCCGTACGATATTAAGCCTGTTCTAATGACCCTGCCACTTCTAGTTTTCCGATCTGTTTACTTCACATCCTTGCTCTCACTTGAGTACTATGGCTCTAATTTTCATAACTTTCCCTACCCAGTAATCTCTAGCTAATTGAATGTCGTTAAAATGTAAAAAAGAAATGTGTCCGGACCGAGGTCCGGACTGAAACAAACGATATAAGCAGAGACAAGCGTTATAAGCTTTAACTCAGATAAGCTTTTCAAGTTTTGTGCTAGGCTGAAACGTTCATGTCCAGGCTTAGACTGGCAGCATCAAAACGCTGGATTATTGTTTTCAGAAAAAGCTTAGTTCGCCCAAATATTAACAAGACGAAATCAAAAAATCAACTAATTTGTTGGTTGACATTGTGATGAATTGGTTTTTCGTGTAAATATCAAATAATAATGCATGTATTGTACACGCAAAAATAAAACAACCCACAGAATAAGTTCTTTTAACTTAAATTTAGGTATTTTTGAGCTGTGCGTCGCTTTCGTAATTATTAGTGTTGTTAAAAACAAAATGAGAGATTCGACTCAGTCGAGGTCTTCCGTGCAGTAAGGTACTTTTAAGTTGTTTGGGGTATACTCAAAATTAGGTAAATTCAACTTAAATTTAAGTAAATTAAACTCAAGGTTGAGTTAAGAATATTGCCGTAGTTAAATGGAAACTACCTTCAACACGGTTTACCTAATTTTACCTTCCTGCACGATAGCACGAGATTGAGTCAAAAGTACTCAATTTTAGGTAGTTTTTCGGTGGCGTGTAGTTTACATGATGCATACGCATTTTTTTTGCTTAAGTTGATTATGTAGCTTAAGCGGAACGAAGTCGAGCTCTGCAACGAAATGTAGTACCAAGACTTTGCTTTTTAATTTGAGCGAAACGTGATAATTTGGAAAATGCCGAAATATTACCCTGCAAAAATTTAAATGTGGTTACATTTCTTTCTTATTCATCAAATTGAAGTTAAAAGTACTCTACAGAACATGTTTAATAACAATCACAGAAATAAAACACTAACAATGCAGAACAATTTAATATTCATCATCCTCGCTGACCCCACCATCAGCGGTGTCGGTTGAAACTTCCTCGTAGTCCCTTTCCAAGGCAGCTAAATCTTCTCGCGCTTCGGCAAATTCACCCTCTTCCATGCCCTCTCCGACATACCAGTGGACAAAAGCTCTCTTCCGGTACATGAGGTCAAACTTTTGGTTCAATCTCTCCCATGCACCGGAAATCGCGGTTGAATTGGACAGCATACAAACGGCTCGTTTTGGTTTGGCTAAATCTCCACCGGGTAGAACGGAGGGAGCCTGCTGATTTATGCCGATTTTGAATCCCGTGGGGCACCAATCGACAAAGGTAATGTGGCGCTTGGCTTTGATTACGGCGATAGCGTTGTTGATGTCTTTTGGGACCACGTCGCCGCGGTACAGTAAACAGCAGGCCATGTATTTACCGGTGCGAGGATCACATTTGACCAAGGTATTCGGTTGGCTGAATGCAGCATGAGTAATTTCTGATATAGATGAACATTCGTGTTGAGCTTTTGATGCCGATAGTAGCGGTGCGTATGATACTAGCGGAAAGTGAACCCGTGGATAGGGAACGAGGTTAGTTTGGAATTCATTTAAATCGACGTTCATGGTTCCCTTGAACCGCAATGATGCTGTTACCGATGAAACGACTTGCGCAACCAATGTATTCAAGTGATTGTAATCAGGTCTACCAATTTGTAAATTTTTCGAACATATATCATAGGTAGCTTCATTGTCAATCATAAAACAACAGTCAGAGGAATCCATGGTTGTGTGAGTGGTTAGGACGCTGTTATAAGGTTCTACAACGGCAGTTGAGATCATCGGTGCTGGATAAACCGCAAACTCTAGCTTGCATTTCTTGCCGTAATCCATGGCAATCTGTTGCATCAGCAGTGATGAGAATCCTGAACCTGTTCCTCCTCCAAATGATCGAAAGACCAGAAACCCTTGAAGTCCATCGCATTGTTCTGTGAGTTTCCGTAGGGTAGTGGAAACCTGTTCGCTGATTTGCTTACCCACTGTATAGTGCCCCCTAGCATAGTTGTTGGCAGCATCCTCCTTTCCGGTGACCATGTATAACGGATGGTACAGATGCCGGTAAGTTCCAGTCTTGATTTCGTTGATCACGGAATCTTCCAAGTCGATAAACATGTTGCGTGGCACCACACGCCCCGAGCGGGTGTCATGGAAAAATGTTGTCATGTTCTCGTCTACGTTTTGATGCGGATTTAACGTTCCATCGGCGAGTACACCATGTTCCAGGGAAAACAGTGGCCAACAAGCGTTACCTATTTGGCAACCAGCCTGACCGACGTGTATTGAGATGACTTCACGCTGTAAAAAAAGAAATAATTTTCTGAAAGCTGTGTCTTTCTGAGTATTTAAAATTTAAGATTACTGTGAAGACCCGATTCCATCAGCCCCAGATTTTATCTGTTCCCGATTATCTCGAGTAAATCCTTTCTTAAGCATATTTTTACATTTACAGAAGTGAAAATTACATTTTTTTACAGAACTGGCAGTTATAATCCGGGACACTTGCCTGATAGTTCGCATAATACAGCAAGACGGCCGCTCATGAAAACTATCAATGCGGCCCCCGAGTTCATACCCATGGAAGGTTATACACCTAGACAAGGTCCTCTCACATACACTTGTGCAGAAGAAGAGGGCAACGGAGGAGTAAATCTGTTACGTAGTCAAGTGGCCACCGATGCCTAAGATGCTATATGGAAACCCAGTTTTCAAATTTCCCAAGCGGGAATTTTTTTTTGGATAAGGCCAAATTTTTGTGCATAAGGACACAAGACCTTACATAAAGTATATTTTGGTCTTTCTCATATAAAGAAATGTTACGCAATCACTGTAAAAATCGACTTTTTAACTGAGGCCAAGTGGGTCGAGTTTCATATACCATTCTATTCGGTTCGTCGAGATCGGAAAATGTCTGTGTGTATGTATGTGTGCATGTGTGTGTCATTTGAACTCACACAATTTTCTCAGAGATGGCTGAACCAATGTTCACAAATTTAGTTTCATCTGAAAGGTATTACGCTCCCAAGAGCTGCTTTTTATTTTTTAGTCATCCGACTTCCGATTCCGGAGTTACGGGTTGAAGAGTGCGGTCACACAGATACTTCCTATATAAACTGGTGCAACCATGATGTCCAAATTATGTAAAACTTATTAAAATGGATGCAACATTACTCAAGTTTGCGGGTCTGGATCACTAATGATCAATAAAAGCAGTTTTGACCACATTGGCCACCTATGACAGTTCATGATGCCTCCGGGGAACTCACCATGTTCCTTAACTAATATCACACCTATTCCCCAGCGAATTTTCTACCGAATTTTACAAAATACCATTCACTGCTGCTGAATTTCATTCAGTTCTGACTCTTGGTTCCGGAGTTACAGGTTAGTTAGTAAGGTTACATTGGAATTTCCCACATAAATCGGTACAATCGTAATACCTCAGAGGCTAAAAACTATTGAAATGGTCACCAAATTACTTCGATTCGTACGTCTAGATCACTGATTACCAATCAAACCTTCCTTGAATATATTGTCACTATTGACAATTCCGGAAGCTCCGGATTCCGGGCATATTTCACAATTAAAGTCACATCGGTTCTTCGGTGATGACTGAACCGATTTTCTAAAAACAAATCTCAAATGGAAGGCAAAATATGCAGTTGAGTATTGCGTCGCCACACTCCCACCCACTCTTAAGCTTACACCTTGATCACTCCCCGTACTTGGACCACACTCACAATTCCTTCATCCACCCCGTATACCGAAATAAGATAAAGGATTTTTGCCGCATCCTCCACTCCCACTCTACTGACCCCCCCACCCTCTCCACTACCAAACCCATTTCACCAACATTTCAAAATATAATTACATGTAACACATGCTGATTAAGCTAATTAAATATTATACTTTTTGTTCAAAGCGAGTCAGCGTCTACTTTCGTTGTAGTCGTGGGATTCGTGCTAAGTATAATAATAATGTATGTAATTTCCACAATTTTATCGAACAAAACCTAATAAATCATAGTTTGGATAAATGAGAAAGGCACAATCGCACCACTAGGTGGATTAAAACCGGGTTTTGGTTTCGATTAACATTCCTCGTCGGCAAACAGAACCTCTGTGCTTACTAATGAGACATCACTCGATACTAGCCAGTTGTTTAGTGTTCACACAAGAAGTGTGAAAGTGCATTTTAGTGTCTAACTAGCGCCAATTTGGTGCTTGTTTGAACTTATCTAAGTAGCATTAAGTTGGTGTTAGTTACTGACGAAGAGAATCCGAAACACAAAAAAGCATACTTTATGTAAGGTCTTGTGTCCTTTTGCACACAAAATTTGCTTTCATAAAAAATTCCCGCTTGGGAAATTTGCATACTTATAACATGTTTAACAGCGCGAGCGATACGTCTGGAAATTGCTCATTCTCTAAATACTAACTCTTGTGTGATAGCTCTTAGAAATTTCATGGCACGACGTGGCGTCCCAAGTCTTATCTATAGCTATCGAGGCACGAACTTCACAGAAACTAGTAAGAAATTGGTAGCTGCGCTGAAGTTGATGAAACAGGATAAGCTGATTAACGAAATCGTGAGTCACCAAATAGAATGGTCTTTCCTTTCCCCTGCATGATATGGTAGGAAGTTGGGAGAAATTAGTACAATCAGTGAAGAAAAACATTTGTGCGATTAGACCCTAGCGAAACCTGACGGACGAAGTACTCCGCAACTTTTTGGCTGAAATTGAAAACGTCGTAAACTCTCGACCAGTAACACATTTGCCAGTGGATGGACCGGAAGGCCAGGTTCTAACCCCGAACCACTTCATATTAGGCTCTTCTAGTGAATTAAAGCCAGTAAGCCCTCTCGATGATAGGGCTGCAATGCTGAGACGTTCATGGACAACCTCACAATTAGAAGCCAACTTGTTTTGGAGACGTTGGGTTCACGATTATCTACCGAATAGCTCGAAACACACAAAATGGTATAAGAAAGTGAAACCAATCCAGATTAATGATATGGTAGTTATTGAAGATCCCAACGTCCGGACGCGTCCTTCGTAATTGCTGACTAAAAGGCCGTATCATCGCGGTGTGCAATAGCAGAGATGGACAGATAAGAGCAACAATCGTACAAACGACAACCGGGATCTACGTGTGACCAGTGGTATGCTATTGGCTGTTCTCGACGTTAGGCGCCAAATACCAATAAGTAACGAAGATGGTACACTTGGGGATTGTTGCGATTCTCTGGTCGGCGCGCCTGGCGAGGCCTCACAGACTGAAAGAACTATTACTGGTAACCTGATTTGATGACAGCAATCTCCACTAACCGGTAAGACAAACGGTAAAATGCCCAAAAGATGCTCACTGAATTCTTATTAAACTAATTGTAGAGATAAGTTAAACCTAAAAGAAACATTAATCCTAGAACGTTACACTTACTTTTCTTACCTTAGAACGTTGCACTGGAGTACAAATGTACCCCACGCTTCGATCACAATTTTCGCAGGTAAAAATGCAAACTAAAGAAATGTATAATTTATCATTTTCTTCGTTTTTTTATTGCAAAAACAGCTGAGTAGGTGAAATTACTGAATTTATTGAATCAATGATACAGAAATTGGCCTAATAAAAAAGTGGAAAAAATCGCGGTTTTTTCACAAAAATTACTATAACTTTGCTTATTTTCAGCCGATTAAAAAAAATCAAATGATTCTAAAAGTTGAAGGAATGGTCTAGAAACGGCATAGAATAAAATTTCGAGATTTTTGAAAAAGTGCAATTATTTGGAGAGCGAAAGATGAAAAATCTGGTTTTGGAAAATACCACGAAATGAGGTGGAAATTGAAATGAAAAAAAAAATATTTCTGGTCAGCAATACATTGGTAACACGCAACGCTACTGTTACAGCAGTTATTATGTGCAAATTATGTTTGCAAGCCATTATTTTGAAAAACTTTAAAAAATAGAAAATTATAAAGTAAAAATCAGCGCAAATGAGAACGAATTTTTTGTCTACTTGAAAATTAAATTAAATTAATTGAATAAATAATTAAAACTGATTACATAATACTAATTGTTACTTACGAAGTGAAACAATCGGTATTTAAACTGGTATTGTCACGAGTCACATTTCCACAAACAGAACGAAGCACTAACGGCAACCGTACACTGGGGTACAAATGTACCCCAATCCAACTTTAACACCTGCTTCCACGAAGGCCAAAAGCCAACTGGCTTTACTACCTTTCCCTACTCTTACTATCCCCTCTAAATTGAATTATAGTTAGGGTCCCACGTCGGTAAATACCGAATTCTCGACTTCACACGTCTCTAAAGATTGCGTGGGGTACATTTGTACCCCAGTGCAACGTTCTAGGGTTAAGTTGGATCACAGTTAAAAGAAATAAGAAAACGTTTAGTACGTGAAATTGAACATAACCTAAACTAATCTATATCATAAATTTTCAACCCTTTTGGGAAGTTTTTAAACTTTCCCATCAATTTTAATAAAGGCTTTAAATACTTGGAAAGTTCTTATTCCTCCGACGAAAATCCAACAGTCGGTCTGTGAAAAGCTGGCGCGCATGTTACGCACTGCTAAAAGCTAGTTTACAGTTCGGAAAATGTGTCACGGGATTTGGTCCCCTGTGTGTTTTAAATGGAGCTCTAGATATCAAATCCCGTGACGGGAAATGAGTTTACACAAAAATGATAGTTTTCTTGAAGTGTAAGCCCAACGGCGGGAAACATCACGGGATTTTAAAACTCTCCACACAGAAATCTGGCCGGGAACAATTCAACACCAATTTCCCCTTACTACACTAAAATAGTCAAAAAATTTAAAAAACTAAAATTAGCAAACGTATGCGAAAAAAACATCGAGTAGTTCTAAGCAAGCGTGTATCTCGGCGAGTTTTGTTTATTGTGGATGGCCCAGAGAATGTTCGAACAAATTGATGTGAAAGTGGTGTAGAATAAATTTGATAAAAGACTGAGCATTAAAAGCCTCCAAAAACAGTGCTTTCCCGCTATTAATTTCCATGATTAATGAATGACGAAAAGATGAATCTGAAAACTTCCAATGTGGGTACTTTTAGAATATAGAAGATGTCGCCATCTTGGATTTCACAATGGCGTCAGGTATCGGTTTTTGGCATCGAGTCTTAAAAACCGTGCTGAAGATATCTATATTGATTGGGATATATAGAGAATTCCGTTAAATTGAATGTCGCCATCGTGATTTTCAAAATGGTGTCAAAAATCAATGGCATCTACTCGTCAAGCCCGTTTTGAAAATACCCAAATTGATTGGGTTATAGAGAATTTGGCATTTGACACACAAAAATGGGGTGCCGAGAATCGATTTCAGTAGCCTTTTTAAAAACTGAAAAAAAAGAAATTGTTACGCACATTTCGGTGGCATTCAATGTTGAATCACAAAAAAATACTCCATGCGCATATTTTTTCAGTCGATTTACTTCATTTTATAATACTAAGCAACTGATCAACAAAAACTTTTGACTAGGTTTTCACTTGTTCAAAAATAGTTTGTTTGTAGGACAGAACATACGAGTCGCTTTGCCTCGATAATCGGCACAAAATGAACTTGCTAATATAACACACAAATAATATTTCTCAGAATGGCTATGTTTGTCAGATATTGTCAGAGTCATAACCGGAGTGAAGTAGAATACACTTTGAGCTGTCAATTCGCATGTTACAATTATTATTACCCTAAAGATTCTATTAAAATCGGGAAAATTTAAATAAACCCCGTTGAAGATAGTTTCCAGATCTCTGTAAACAGTATTTCTTCGGAACAGTTTCCCGCCACGAAAATGAAGAGTGCATTGCGCTCGTGTGACGGCAAGTAAATTGTCGGTCATGGTTCGGGTGCTTGGTTTTGTGGGTCGCCGAGGAACAACAATTCCTCTTCGTTCAAATCTATCGTAATTTTTGTTTAACCCACAAAAACACCCAACACTCCACCGAAATCCATGTTTATGTTCACACCAATTTTAATAAATTGAGCCCTTTACTTTATGAAAATCGAATTTATCGAATTCAATGAGTTGACAAAATCGAGTTAAAAAGTTGATAAAATCTTATCTTCATTGTAATCGGAAGCAAAGATGTTTTTCAAGAACACTATATGCTTTCATTTATGGATTTACGGATTAACGTTACTAACGCTTCTTTTTTCAAAAATTTCAGATGGAACAACTCGAGTTAATGAAGGCAAAATTTATATTGATTGATATTCTAAAAGCTGCAGCCTATAGTTATGGATAAATTTGCAAGGCTGATCCATGTCATGACGTTGATACAAGCCAATTTCCAATGACTTGAAATAAATTGTCTTTAACAGTTTTCGAGTCAATTAATTAAGTTTCAAAGCAAAAATAATTCACAGCCAAATCTTAACTTGTTACATCTTATAGGCTGTTTCCAGTAGTCCATTTAATTTATTTGTTTGAGCAGCTTCTGGTATCTATTCAATGCATTGATTCAAGGGTACATTGAGTAGATAGCAGAAGCTACTGAGAAATATCTGCAGCTCGATTTTAATTTTCATTGCGCTAACACACTAAAATTACGTATGTTTCACGTTAGCTTTGTTACTATTCTGTTTCTGTTTTAGAGAACATGATAAAAATGCTTATTTTAAAATCATAGCTTGGATGGATTTAGCGAAATATTAAATTTACTACTGGCATGTCTTGCACTATTCACTTGGCCATTTTGATTGTTTCACAAGAAACTTACCATACTGAGACGAGGGACGCACTAAACAGTGAAAATGTCGCACACGGTAGTAGTCCACTGATTTTTGCACTGCAATTATTGAAATTTATTTTATTCGTATATTTTTTTTATTTCGACGCGCGTCCAAACACTTATAAAATGATTTTGATATTACCACACAAATTTTATTACATTTAGGTACAATGGCAGTTTATGATAATGTGATTACAGCGTTGCCAACGTACACAACTAAGATGAGGGAAGAAAATCTTTGATAAATGTATAGGGTAGTCCTAAATTACATGTACTCATTTATGGACAGAAATATTATATAAACACATTCAATTATATATTATTGCAGTAAGGTTGCTGTCAGCCACACCTTTTCTAGACACAACAGCAATATACTATGCCCAGGCTAGAATTTTGAGAAGAAACCAGACATCGTTTAGGCAGTTTAGTATTCCAGGGGAAGTAATTTTATTTGGAAGCCCAGTTGAGTCGATTCGTGATAAAGAACAGACTGCGGGAGAAAGATCATATTAAATTGACTAGAGTCTTGGCACGCAGTATGTTAGTAGTAATCTGCGCTACGATAAGATTCCAATGACTGTTTTAAATGAAAATTTAAGCTGGATTGTATTGCCGAACCACCCCACTACTACAAGCCAACAGTTTAGAATCAATAGATGTAGGCTTTACAAATAATGATCTAGATAAGTGATCGTTGAACGATCGTTTGTCAAACATTGTTGTTTCTGCCCAGCGCGTATTCTCTCAAATTATTACCGTCTCTATATTTAATTAATTTCCAGATTATTCTGTTTATTGTTGTATTACTCGTTATTAAATTGTTCAGTTGTTCGCTAAACACATTTTTAATTGTTTTTAACATTCAAACAGTGCTGTGATTGTTAAATAGAGTCAATCAATCCGTTCGACTATGGTAAGTGGTTTGAACATGGCGCCTTTTTCGGAATATTATAGGCATTATTAGTTGTATTATTTCTCAGTAGATATTTAAGGTTCGACTATAATAGCTATGAAATACATGCTGACGGTTGTCACATGTAAGCATCAGTTGGTCTATGAATAATATTATTCGTATTAAGAAACCTCCGGATAATGCGATCTTTGATTTATGGCAGGTTGAATCGTAATTTTTTCGTTACTTTGGACTTTGAAACAAATTTGGGGAATGTTTAACTATAATTCATCACATTTTGGAAGAAAGACGTTGAGATTCAGAGAAATGTCGAATCTGTTGATCATATGAAATAAAATCAAATAGGGAGATGAGAATTTGTTTTATTTCTCTTACTATTATTTTCGGTATAACCTGTTTATATAACCTCTGGGTTTATATTTCAAATTGACTGATAAATGTATACACTGCACAGTGCTCTAAAATTCAAATTTCGCAGAACTTATAAGTTTAAAGTAAACAACTTGGTCTTATTATGTCCTGGGAAAAGTTCTTGTAAAAACGTTTGTTAAAACAACAGTTGGAGGGGTTTTAATTTTACTAAGATCAAACAATTACCTTTTTTATCATTCTAGAAGTAGAAGTATGGCTTTATTCTTCAGTGAAGTTGCAGGACAAATTTTTGAAAATTTTGCTGATAACATATAAGCTTTATCTGTCATACTTTTCATATTACAAGAAATTTAAAATCAAGATTTGGAATGTTTCTTAACCCTCTAATGCCCAAATTTTTATTTGGTTGAAAAAACTTTTGTAGGTGGGTTTCGAGATGAGAAAAACGAAAATAATGTTGATAATTCATGTAAGCAATGGAATAAAAAACAAAAACATTTTTTCTTCTAGTTACTTCAACATAAGCGAATTCAGATGGTTTACATTTTGGACTCCTGCAGAACGCAAATTACCCAAACTAAGGAGTATTTCTCTAGTACTTTGGTTGTTTAATTATTGACTTCTAATTTATTATAGGGGAGACCAGTGTCTGCTGGCGATGGTTTCACTTATCATATTTTATTTTTTAATTTAAGAAGATCGTGTAAAAGAGAATTTTCGAGATTCTTCAGGTGAAATTCCGAAGTAAGCAAACAAAAAAGAACAAATTTTGTTTGTGGTTACGTATATTATATATACGGCCACGGCAAGTTATTTTCGCGCGCTATCGAAAAATCTAGTCATTCGTGGAATAGCTTTGAACTAGCTCTAAATAACAAAAATGCTGAAATTTAAAAACTTCACCTAGGGTAATGAGCCTATTTTCGCCCTAACCATGTGAAGCCGGTGGTTAGAGCAGCGTTAGCCACCTTTGTTCAATGCATTGGAAAGCAAAGATACTGGTGCCAATTCATACGCATTGCATCAATTGTATTTCGAGTAATTGATGAAATGGTGAGGCGCCCTCCCTAATGCGACTAAACTAAGCTCTTCACTCTAATATGCCTAAAAACTTAACGCCTAACGTGAATGAAACAGAATGTAATGCAACATAAGTACATGGGAGTATGTATTACACAGTACTTGAAGTGCAGGACTATAAACAGTGCCATATGTCTAATACAAAAGGAGAAAACAAAATTCCGCCAACTTACCCCAGACTCCCCTAAATATAATTAAATGATAAGGACATCCATATTCTAACAGCAGCATTCACCAAGCAAGATTTTAAAACATGCTTCTTTTCAGCTAAAATTACACATAAAGCTAGTTTCGGTACGATAAGTAATCACAAAAGACTGAAATTTTTTTTCGCCCAGGTGCCCAAAACCGCTTTTAGGCGGGCAAAGTATTTTACCAAAAAAGCTAAACTTCCGAATTATTCCACTAAACCAATTCACATCTACAGTAAAATGCTACTAACAGGCTACTCAAAAATATTTTTTTTAGTTATTAACATTTCCAAAAATAGTTAAAATTTGTTTAATGAAGATTACCACTAAACACAAAATAGTTTTTTCCACGTTTTCATCGAATTTTCAACTTTGAGCTTCAATTGCCTTTAACAGAAAGCTACGATTATTCAAACAATGTGTGCGTATGAAAGGTGTGAGGAAGAAATACTAGTGCGGATGACAACATACAATGATGTTTTAGTAGTTTAATTTAGATTTTTAAAGAGACCGCCTAAAGGCAGTGTTGGGAACTAGAGGGTTAATGACACTTGAAAATTAGTGTACTTTCCGAAAATGAATGTCTTGTTTTGCCACTTTCTGCCCCGAGGTATGAAAAAAGATGATATTTCATGATACGTCTGAAGGAGACGCATGGTAGTGTTTGATTACCCAAGGTTCGTAATATAATTTATAAATGTGTCTCAGCATTATCAATAATTGAAAAAATGCGTATTCTACTAAAAATTTACTAGACCAAATTTTTTAAAAAAGAATTTTCGGATATAGGCAGCAACTTTATATTCATAAATGTTGAATTTTTGAACCACTCTATGTGTCGAAATTTCTATAAAAAATGACATCAAATATGAATTCTGAGCACCACAAAATTACCTTAATTTTCATCAAGTTCGGACCACTTTTGAGGTTTTGTCCGACTTATGTACGGAAGGTGATCACTGTGAGACGTACCACTATTCGAACGTTTTGATCTCGGACATTGAAATTGAAATGGAATGTGCGTCATAGCTTCCGGGACACTATGCCGCACATCCCTTTTCGGATCTTACGACGCAGCATGGTGCTTCGTAACGTTCGGGACACTATAACGCACCACCCTTCGAACGTTATGACGCACCACCCTTGGGACACGGTGCAGTTATGGAGTTTGTCTGAGTGCAGCAAGTTGATCGGCCTTTTCATTCCTTTTGACACCGCAATGACCAGGAACGCACCACACGGTTGCCGTTGAGTCGCAGTAGACGCTAGGAAGGGGGGGGGGGTGCCAAGGGTGGCGAAGGCGGCTGTCCAACGGAATGGGAGTATGTCAGCTTCAATGCACGCTGTTGCAGCAGGGGGCTGCTGGGTGGCAGATTAGAGACATATTAGTTGATAGTGAGTCGATCAGGCCGTTCCCATTTGGGAACGTGATTTCGATTCTATAAAAAATCCGACTGTTGATGATAACCTGGCAAATGATGAGGCCTGTGTTCCTGTTCCATTTTGGGTGTCCACAGCTGAATCTTGGGTTCTCATCGGTAGGGAATGGGAGACTCCGCGAGTTGGACCGGGAAGTTGGTGGTGGTGTGTGTTGCAATACTGTGATAGCAACTTGAAACTTTCTCCTTATGCGCCAAACTTCGTTCGTTTCGTGGCACATGTTTGATTGATGGCCACCAATGCAGACTTTGAAACTACGGTTGCTGAGGTAGTTTTGAAGAAACTGTCCAAGATTTCCGGTATCCCCATAAGTAGTTGCCGAAGCACTTCCCGCCAAACCCTATTGCCATGGCAATATCTAACACCAATGTTTGCATGCTGGTTCTCAGAGATAGTCTGATTGACTGTGTTACCGTCGGAACCGAGGTGAATTCCGGTTCCGAGACTTTCTGCGAATTGCTGGTTGTCCAGCACACTGTTCTGCTTCAGGAAGGACATCAGCCTTCTATTGACCATTGACCTATTTGGTCTCGCACTAACACAACTGCACATGGATTAGTCAATGCGCTCCATATTGTTTTCCACTGGAGGCTATTAGGCTAATAGGACGCAAATTTTTTGTCGTTCGTGAATCTTCGCTTTTTTTTAATTGGTCCAATCAAGATTTTCCAGCCCTCCGGCAATAAGCCGCGATCTATCACTTGTTTAATGTTTTTGAGTAATATCCTCTTGGCGAGTGGCAGCAGATGCCGGGTAGCCGATACCCTGTAGTCCGGCCGGTTCTCCGTGATTTAATGTGAAAGCGTGGTTTAGCTCGGAACCAAAAAAGGGTTTAGTGAAGTCCTGCACCGAGTTACAAAATATTCGTAGAAGCATGAGGTGTCTCATTGAATTTCTAGATGAATATACCTATACTATGATGAGATGACTGTGATATCTTAGAAATTACAATGCAAAATACCTTATAATATCCTATTTCAATGTGGAGTAACCTCCAACCGTTTATTCACTCACTGACATAACACACTGTCTGTCTTTTTGCTCACAGACACACGGACCCGTTAATCTCTAGATACCACATCCTCCCCTGGCAAACAATGAGAGACAAAACATCATGTTGCTATGAGCTAGTGTCCCAATGCGCCTTCAAGCTCCAAGCTGTCGATGTACCTTTGTGGTCGTTTTATTGTTCTGCCATTGCCTCGCCTTGGAACCGGCTCATCATCGTTCAATTCTTGACCTTCAATGCACTGGTCTTCAGATAAACGTTTCATAGACGATCTTTGATTAGAACTGCGTTGAGGTTGTGTCGATGATTCCGGTACGTCGTCCCGCGGTTTTACTATAAATAAATGAGAAAAAAAAATTAGAGATTGTATAGGTGTAATTCAGCTTTTTGTTTTCACCATTGGAATTCGACTCGTCCTTTTTAACATATTTCTTCAAATCTTTAACATTTCTGTCATATGTTTTGTTTGTCATCATATCCACGATGGTCGCTCTACCAGCTCCAGTTATTTGTACCACTTTGTGGAACGCATTTTTGTACGATGAGTCAGTCTTGTCTCGTTTCTGTTGAGCAACTAACACGGTATCGCCCACTCTGATTTGTGACTCGCGAGCACAGCGTCGTGTATCTTCCCTGGAATTACGAGTGAACTTCGCTTCTTTGTCACGATCACGTAACTCATCATCTATGATATTTCGTCGATCTGTACGCACATCCGGTAGCAGGCTCCTGACAGCTCGTCCAAACATGAGTTCCGCTGGCGGTACTTTTGTCACATGGTGTGGCCACGAGTTATACGCAGCTACATAGTCAGCCAAAACATCTTTCCAATTTTGCTTTCCAAGTTTTGCAATAGCCGAGATTTTATTTATACCTTGCATACTTCTTTCAACGAGACCATTTTCCGTGGGATTCATTGGAGTACTGTGGATAAGTTTTACGCCCCATTTGTCTTTTAGCCATGTTTGGAGTCCTACACTATTAAAAGGCGGCCCGTTGTCTGTTTTCAACGTTTTTGGAATGTAGTAGGTGTTGAAAACCCTGTGAAGTACTTTTTTTACGGCTTCGGTATCGGTTTTGTCCATAGGAATCGCAACAAGAAAACGAGAGTAGTTATCAGTCAGGACTAAGGCTTTCCAACTATGCAGATCGGAAGCGGTTGAAAAATCCATTGATACATAATCCCACGGATTTTTAGGAAGTTCAGTCATCGTGATGGGTGGAGGATGACTGTGTGTAGTAACTAGTTGGCATTCTGGGCAGCTTTTGACAAACTCTTCAACTTCTCGGTCCATCTTTGGCCACCATAATCCTTGTCTTAGGAAATTTTTCATTGTGGACATACCAGGGTGACTTCGGTGCGCTAACATTACAGCTCTACTTCGTAGTGTTTTTGGTATCACCATTTTCTCCTGCTTCATGAGTAAATCACTCTGCATATATAAATCTCCTTGAAATGCTTGATACTGCGAAATGTGAGCTGGCCATTTAACACTTTTGTTGAGCCATTTAATGACTTCCTGAAGTTCTTCGTCTTTGAGCAATTCCTCTCTAACTTCTTTGTTAGTCATCGCTAACAGTTCCTTATTCAGGGTAGCAGGGTTGGCTGTTACATTGCATAGCTCATATGGTTCCTTTTTCGCCCCAAACTCTTTATCGTTTCGCTTGACACACATTCTAGAAGCAGCATCAGCAATGTTATCCTTTCCTGCAACGTGTTCAAACGTATAACGAAAATGATCCATTCTAAGCAGCCAGCCTTCAGCTCTCGATATTACTCGTTTACCCACATCTTTGTGGTATTTATTCTTAGTCATGAACATTAAAGCTTCGCTATCAGATCTTAAAATAAAACTCCGTCCAAGAAGATAATAGGAAAATCTCTCCATAGCCCAAACGATGGACAAGGCTTCGCGATGTAGTTGTGGATATCGACATTCTACTGACGTTAAACTTTTAGATGCACAAGCGATAATACGATATTCTCCCGAGCACGTCTTTTGTTGCGCTAAAACTGCTCCAAGTCCCCACGGGGAGGCGTCTGTATAAAGGATAGTTTTGTCATTGTCGTCAAAGTATCCTCTTTTTATCAAATCATATTCTACAGCTTGCTTTAGCTCGTCAAACGCCTCTTGGTGAGGTTTATCCCATGTGAAACTTCGATTTACCGTTAACAGATCTCGTAACGGCTTGGTTCTGTGCGAGAAATGTTTAATGAACGGGCTAATGAAGGTTAACATCCCAATGAAACTACGAAGTTCATGAACATTTTTAGGCCTCTCGAACAACTGTATATCTGAGAGTTTCTTTCTCGTTGGGAGGATTCCAGTACCATCAATGGTGAAGCCGAGAATGTCTACCGTTGTCTGGTCATACGTTGACTTCTCCTCGTTAATTGTAAGGTTGTTCTCAGTCAACCTTCTCTTAACATCTTCCACATGCTTCCTTAGTTCCTCTAATGTTTGACCGTAAATTAAAATATCATCTAGATACACGATGACGTTTTTGCATTTAATCATGAGTCTCTCCATCACCTTCTGGAACAGTTCCGGGGCACATGACAATCCGAATGGTAGTCGTTTAAAACGCATCAAGCCATTAGCGGTCATAAAAGTGGTAAGATGACGGACTTCTTCATGCAGTTCTATGTGAAAGTATGCATCTTTTAGATCCAGTTTTGTAAAGAATAAAACCCCATCACCGTTAGGAATATCTGTCCAGATTTTCTCCAGAGATGGCATGGGATACGGTTCGCGAATAATTGCCTTGTTGACTGCTCGATAATCTACGACAATCCGAAAATCGTTAGTACCTTTCGGAACTAGCACCAAAGGTGAAACATAGGTAATTAAATCATTCTCATTATCTGCTCTTTCAATAATTCCTTTAGCTTCCATAACCCTTAACCTTTCATTTGTATCTTTCTCGAATGCCTTTGGTATATTGTACCGGATAATTTGTTTCGGTGACACTGATTCGTCCATTTTAAATTTAACGCCGTCGATCGGAATTTTAGGGAAATCTTGTTGTTTGGCCGTCGGATTTGACATACATGGTTTAGAAATGTTGCCTTCTGTGACCCTACAGATTGTTGAGTCATCGTATTCATTAACGAAGACTTGATATCCAATACGTATTAAACCCAAACTGCATGCTGTCTCATAGCTGAGTAATGATATCAGGGCTCCATTAACTACGAAAAACTTGGCAAGTTGTAACGGGTGATGGCCGTTCGTAACGCTAATATAAGCTTTAAAGGAGCACTCGATATCCAGTGGTTGCTGATTTGCGTAACTTTTTATAACTTCTTCAGGATGGATAACCAGATCTTGAACTACAGTACGACAGTTTCGTTTAATCCTTTCCCATACATGAGGTGTGATTGTATTCACAGTAGCCCCAGAATCAATCATGAATTGTAGGCTTTCAGTTCCGATTGTGCAATCAATATACCTAGGGTCATCGGTCATTCGTGCGAGGTTTTTACTTCCAGTAATCAACTGTAATAAATAAATGAATAAATGCCAAACGTTTATAACTTATATTAAAATGATTTATTTCTTTAGCAGGATTAATTTTCTCTACTTGAACCTATCTAACTATCTTGTGATTGCTCACTATCTACCTGGTTGATTCTGCCAGCTTCATTTTTCACTTTTTCACGGTGATCGGCATAAGTCTGGATTCTGTGGTGTGTACCATTGTTATTTGATGATCGGCAAAAATCGGCGAAATGACCTAATTTCCCACATCCGTAACATTTTACACGAAAAGCTCTGCAATGTTTTGGTCCATGAGTTCGACCACATTTCGAACAATTAAATACAGCATCCCTGCCGCGCTCGATTTGCGTTTGTGGATTCCATGTGCGATGTCGTAAACCAGATCGTTCGCGCTCAGAACGAAAATTACGATAGGGTTCGTAACGATTTTGGGCGGATCTTGGCTTATGTAAATGCAAAGCATTCAACGGTTTCACCTCGACTGCTGTTTCACTAGCATACCTGTCACTTTTTGTTGACGTTGCTTCCTGAGCTTCCGATCTGATAAAATCAAGATGATTTCCATGGTTAATGATTTTCTCCAAGTTATTGTTGAAGATACTGGATATCTCATATAACTTTTCTGAGATCATTGGAATTGATCTTCTCAACAACGCTTGAATGAACTCTTTTTCCCGTTGCTGCTCACCGAAATCGCAGAATTTTGCTTGAATTTCCAAGCGTAACACCCAATCAGCAAACGGTTCTGTCATTTTCATTTGCAGTTCCCGGAATTTCATTCGCTCTTTCGTCGTGTCGCAAGTTTGATTAAAATAGTTATTAAGAGCTGTGAGAGTTGCTTTGTAGATGTCTTCCGAACCACCCGGAACAAGTTTCTCTTGCATTTCAATTATAGTCAATAAGTAGTTTCCTGCAAAAATTTTTAACCCGGTTAGCTTCGTGATGGAATCCACGGGCGCCTTGCAAGAAACGATGCGTTCGTATTGATCACGAAATCGGATCCATTCCGCTTTACGCTTATTATTCGTTAATGAATCGTCGAATGGTTGCAGTGGCCATGACCCTGAAAGAATGTTTAATGTGAGACGTAGATTTTTCTTTAAATTGCGTCATCAAACCTGAAAGCCATTCCGCTTTTCGTTCCTTTCCTGCATCATTCTGACTAGGCTGTTGATTCATGTTGCAATCGGATGTATTTTCCGGGATCATCTGCTGTCGCTCTTCGATTCCGCCTAGCTGGTCAATCTCGTTTTCTGACTTTTCCGTGCGCGAAACGTCGCTTACATGCCAAAACCCACTCATTTTTTTCCTTCCTCCGAAAAATGCGACTGATGGTGCATAGGTTGCTTGTACAATAAATCCGTTTTTTTCTACACGTTTCACATTTTAATGCTCTCGACATACGTCCACGCCAGTTGTTGTCTTCTCACTCTTCCTTGTTTTGAAATAGCTTCTAAATAGATCAGTGCAGCCGTTTACATCTGTGCACCCGACGTACGTTTCGATTGAGTATCTATTCGTCTTGTTCTTTGGTATGCTCCAACTTTATGAGAACACATGCACTACACACATACCTATTGGAATAGAAAAAGACACGTAATATAAACGCCAGAATAATTTCTCTGGAAATGGTGAGCCTCAACCTATCCCAGCAAAAGGACTGGCGACTAGGTGGTTTCAACTAGATGCTGGCAAGCGGTAGGCAACTGGAACTTGGTTCTGGGCTACTCGCTGTAACCTGCCGCTTTATGGAAAAACTTGTTTGGGATGTTTTGCGTGCGGGTAGTCAGATAGAGTAAACAGATGTGATTAAATGTCATTTTGAAGGTATTAGTAACGGAATGAAAATTAAAGGTGTATGGAAATCATAATTGGTCACGTCACAAATTTATAGTAAGAGAGAGAGAGAGCAATAGCGTTGGCTTACTTCTGTAAAATGCACGCCATTGGTTTTGATTGTTGTTTTCAGCTTTTAGAATCTATGCTGTTTCTTTTAGCTTGGGTGTATTATTTAATTTGTCTTGAGCTTTACTCGACGAAATTTATCACCGGTCTTGGGCAAAACCCGACTCAGTTGAAAGTTATCTCTTGGCATTGAGCTGAAACTCTGCGCAAGTTTCGCATTGAATTTCTCTTGGCTTTAAGCTTAACTTAGCGCAAGTTGGATTTTGTACTTCTCTCTCCCTCTTGCATTCCCATTTCTTTCCGTCATATGTACTTGCGATTTTCAGCGCTTTTGTATCATTTTGATGGCTCATTACGTTGAACTTTATATATTCAATGAAATGCAACTATCGTGGCAGGATCGCCAATGTGATATCTTAGAAATTACAATGCAAAATACCTTATAATATCCTATTTCAATGTGGAGTAACCTCCAACCGTTTATTCACTCACTGACATAACACACTGTCTGTCTTTTTGCTCACAGACACACGGACCCGTTAATCTCTAGATACCACAATGACCAGGAAGATTAATGAGCAAATCCTTCCAAAGTGAAACTTGCCTCAACTATCTTTATAAAATTAAAGTTTTATTGACACCATTTAGGCCGACACATTAGTTGAAATAGATTCGCAATTGTGTTGTGTCATCATAATAGTTTACAAACTGCAAAAAAAAACGGATGAGGAAACACAGATGTAAAAAATGTCCAATCTGAGTGAGAATTCAACCATTTTTCACCTATTTTTACCTTTATTTCAGCGAGAGGTGCTCTCGATCAACGTCGGTCAGGCGGGATGTCAAATCGGAAATGCTTGCTGGCAGTTATTCACCCTGGAACACGGCGTCCAGGCCGATGGTACCGTTAGTGAGAAGATTCAGGTCGATGAAAACATGGCAGCGTTCTTCCATAATACGGGCTCTGGGAAGGTGGTGCCTCGGAACATCTTCATAGATCTGGAGGAATCGGTCATAGATGAAATGAAGAATGGTTCGTACAAGTACCTGTACCATCCGTTGTACATGATTACGGGGAAAGAAGACGCTGCCAATAACTATGCTAGAGGACAATATACTGTGGGGAAGCAAATTATCGAACATGTTTGTAACTCCATTCAAAAACTAGCAGAACAGTGCGATGGATTGCAGGGAGTGTTAGTATTTCATTCGTTCGGTGGTGGCACAGGGTCAGGATTCACTTCGTTACTGATGCAACGATTGGCTGCAGATTATGGAAAAAAGTGCAAACTGGAGTTTGCCGTTTATCCATCGCCGAAAATTTCAACGGCTGTTGTGGAACCTTACAATTGTGTATTGTCGACTAGTACTACAATGCCGAACTCAGATTGTTGCTTTATCATGGATAATGAAGCGATCTACGATATCTGCTCGAAAGGTTTAGAAATTGAACGGCCAGATTACACCCATTTGAATTCTCTGGTGGCACAGGCCGTTTCTTCGGCAACAGCGTCGCTTCGCTTCAAGGGAACGATGAATGTTGATTTGAACGAATTCCAGACAAACCTGGTACCATTTCCTCGTGTTCATTACCCATTAGTATCCTATGCGCCATTACTGTCAGCATGCAAAGCACAACACGAATTCTCTTCAGTATCGGAGATAACTAATGCTTGTTTTGAGACTAGCAGCATGATGGTTAAGTGTGATCCTCGTCACGGAAAATACATGGCGTGCTGCATGCTGTACCGTGGAGACGTGGTTCCGAAGGACATCAACACTGCAATTGCCGCTATCAAAAGCAAACGACACATAACGTTCGTAGATTGGTGTCCAACTGGTTTCAAGATTGGTATCAACCAACAAGCTCCTTCGGTTCTTCCGGGTGGTAATTTGGCCAAACCAAAAAGAGCAGTATGTATGCTGTCCAATACAACCGCTATATCTGATGCTTGGGCTCGCGTAAACCAACAGTTCGATTTAATGTATCAAAAGCGGGCCTTCGTGCACTGGTACGTTGGTGAAGGTATGGAAGAAGGCGAATTTACCGAGGCTCGGGAAGATCTCGCAATGTTGGAACGAGACTATGAGGAAGTCGCAGGAGATAGCGTGGATTTGGAAGAAGTTGGATCGGATAATGAATTTTAAAATGTTTGCAGTTATTATCTGTACAACTGATTGTGTCTTTATTTTTCACCGTATCCTATAATACTTTATGTGATAGTTTCGGCTTATAGTCAAGTAAAAAATAGGCACATGTGTGCCGTGATAACGACAATAATATGGTAAACCAACTCCGAAATCCCGTACGATAACCTTTTCTTCATAATATGCTTTCAAAGCTCAGTTAGTTTATGTCAATGGTAGAAATTTCGATCATCATCCAGTTTTCATTATAAGATTGAGCATTACTAGATATTTTGAACTTTCACTAGATATATTAATAACCTTCACAATGAGCATTTCGAATATCATATCCAGCAACGCTTGAATGCGATCTCTGATGGTCCAGAAAACAAATTCATACTGAAATAAGCTAATCATTTTATACTTAGTCTTATCTTAAGGAAACTTTTCTATAGTTTTTATCAGAACTTTCATCAGGTGCAAAATAAGATTGCTAAGCAAACGTTTTGACTAGCATATGAAGCTAAACAAGGTGAATTAATCTTAAGCCTATTGCAAACGTTGTCATGGTATTTATGTCGGGTCATAATTTAACAGTTCGAGTTTAGCACTCATCTTTTGTACGTCCATTCGCAAGAGAGACGTCAAATACGATAGGTTGATTATTTGGCAAATAATTGATATCACAAGTCGAAGCGTTGATAAAAATAATCTTTCCGTCCGAGGTGATACCGTAACCCTCGTGGACATGGCCAAAAACATGATATCGGGGTTTGACTCGCTGTTATACTGTCGTTAGCAATTCGACGCAACCTGCCCGAACCCCGGAACAACAGAGATCGCCGTGGCCGACTGGAGGCGTATGGGTAATCAGGACATCAAGGCTTTCCGGAATTTGTTCCCATTTTTCAAGACAATCTTTGCCACGCTTGACGTTAAAAGCCCACTTACAGAACTCCGGCTGCCAGGGTGTTCCGTAGATTTTCAAACCATACAACTCAATACATTCATCCTGTAAGTAGGTACAGTTGCTCAGGTACTGTCGAATGTTTTGCGTCTTCACTGCTTCCGCCAGGCTTTCTTTTGAGTTTCCCAAAGTGGGAATCTCATCAAGTATGTTACTGCCCATCTTTTTGCAGCAAGAGCTGTTCGCATTTTGAAATGGATGAGTGAAAGTATGATCAAAGCTCAGTTCGTGGTTACCAGCAATAACTATCTTGTGTTTATGTGGCAATTTGCCTAAAAAACAGCAGAAAGCATTAGTTTATTATAATAATTACACTTCACCTGTATAAATTTACCTAGCCAGTTGTTGAAATCGATCACTTCGTCTAGCTTGCCGCAACGAGTAAAATCCCCTGCGTGTATAAATATGTCCCCTTCCGGTATATCGAATTTTATGTGATGAGTGAGAGAGTGCGTATCGGACATACAAACAACCCGGACTTTGTTGTTCGGAACAACTGAATTGGGTGGTTTGGTGTTGATTTTTATGACACGCTGAGTTTTTGAAATTTCTTTCCATGCTAATGTAGGATTCTCTGTCAGGGGATGTATATCTATCTCCATAGCCACCGGGACAAATTCTGTTTTGCAACACCGTGTTTTACACTCCGGATGATTCGAGAAACGTTTATCGATTGTGAAATTAAACGAAATTGCACAAAAAATACTGAACACTTATGACGCAAACCGATCGGTAACTGTCAAACTGTTCGTGTGAACTATTTTGTGCCACCCTGTGATAGTCAGTTTGCGATAGATTCAATCAGCTGATCGAGATAAACAAATATTAAAAAGCAATTATCACTGATATTACTCAATTAATTGCTGTAGTGGAAGTATACAGCTGCTGCTGTTAGAAAACAATATGATTAGGATGTTCGACCGGTTTGTTAAGCTTTGGTTTTCATTCAATATTTGGTCAAAATATACAAGTAAATAGAAATCAGCTGTTGAGAGTTTCTTCTTCGGCTTTGTCGTCACGAAGTTTGAAGAGCAAACTGTCAAACCTCGGCCTTTAATTTTATGTTTACATGTCAAATGACACTCGTAAGATTGCTATCGGGTTGCCAAAAATCACCAAATATATAATAGGAATATTATCGATATTGGAATCGAATTTCGACAAAACGAATTGTGATTAGATTATTTAGGGAACACGCTCGTTTAAAGTAACTCAAAAGTGAGTGACCAGCCACTCAATTTCATAAAAAGTGCACATAGTCAAAATATGAGTTATCATCGCTTACTCAGTTTTGAGTTCAAGACGAGAATGTCAAACTTGAGTAATTTTTACGCAAAGATCAAATATGAAAAATAACCCTTCCGTAATTTTATAATAGTAATAAATGCATTCATCTCTATTTAAAATACCACTCACCTGTATCTCTAGGCCTTAATGCGATGTCTAAAAATCTACTCCGGGGCCCTTTCTTCACTTTCTTTCCTTGTAACTCGGATCTCATACTAATGGAGCTAAAAAATAATATGTGTTTAATAAGTTTGATTATTTAAAAAACACATGTAGAAACTTACCTTTTAGTTTTATTCAAATTCTCTTCGTCGATTCTTTTGAATGTTTTTCAATTTTTTAGGTAGCGTTGCACTTCGTGCACCAGCAAGTTATTTTTTCACTCAAATACTTGATAATTTAAATTTTACTCAAGAGTTGAGTTAACTCTACTCAAATTGATACCCATTTTTTGACAGTTTGCCCCTATTTTGGAGTTTGAGTAGTGGGAACTCATAATTTGAGTAGTTTTAAATGAGCGTGAAAGGCCGCCGTGCCAAAAGTCGTACCTAATTGGTTGCTACAAGTACCGTTAAGTACTATAGAGTTTCTAAAGTGGTGCCAATATTTGAAAAGTACTTTATAAATTTATGGTAATTTAATTACATAAATATTTTCAGTATGGCGCTATCGTACTTCAAATACTCAAAAGCTTTTAAGTGCTGCCAATAGGCATTTTAAATACTTTATGTCAGTGGTTCTCAACCTTGTATGCTCTGTGGACCCCTTCGAAATCACCTTGGGTCATCGCGGACCCCTTCGACATTATTCTGGGTGGTCGCGGACCCCTTCAAAATTACCGCAGGGCGTTTGAGGACCCCCACGGCTTAACATCGATTTATATGCTGTCAATATATTATTTTCAGCCTGATACGATAAAAAAACTGCTGGCGCATCGAGGCTCGCTCCTCAAGAATATCTTTTTCATTTTAGAGTTCACGAGTTACTTTTTTTCTACAACACGTTGCGGTCATGCAGAAATAAAAATGATGAAAATAACTGATTATAAAGTGTGCTACGAAATAAATTATGACTTGATACACTTATAAGCTAGGTATTTACGGTCACTGAATAAAAACCGGTTTCCGGTGAAAAGCGGTTTTCAGATTGCTGGTTAGTATTAACCAGAAACCGGTTTTCAGGAAAAACTGGTTATCATCTAAGTGAAGTAATTGGCCGTTAATCTTTCCGTTAATTTGATTTCTTAGGCTCTAACGATATTTATGTGAAGAAAAAAATTCTCCCATAGTCACGAATTACTCTAAAACTATGACATCCAATCAAAAATCCGTTAACTTACGTTAACTTGTGAAAACAAAAATAAAAAAAAACATTCAACATTTTTGCCGCACTATCTATATATCTATAAACAAAAAATAGAAATAGAATGCAATCAAACCAATTTGACAGCAACTCTTTATTAGAAATGATGGTTATCTGCGGGACAAACGCCTTACAATCTGCCAATTGACATCGAAAAATATAACATTAAGGTGTATACACATTATTTTGTTGATCTGCCAGCACTGACCCCATGTTTCTAACGGGAACGGGAGTGGAAAAAGTATTTGTTATCGATCGTGTGACGCGTAAAATAGTGAAAATTTTCGTATTTTTCGGTGTTTTTCGGGATAAATCGGTTCGTGGCGTGTTCGCGACGCGTGAAAATGCATCGTTCCGTCGGTGAAGAGCCGGATTGCGCTGACAATGTTGTGGAAATTCCGTCGGACAATGGCTCCTCCGCAGTGAACTCGTTCGCTATCAGTGGTAAGTTTCTGATGGTTTTATATTTCAGAACCGATGGGAATGCCGATCTAATGATTAATACTATGTTTATTATAATAAACGTATCGAAATCCAGTTAGTTGCCATTGAAAACGACAAAAGCATGGGTTAGCTTTATAATCTTGTACGCTTGACCAATTATATTTACAATTTCCCGTTACCCGCAGTTCATTGATCCACCTTTGTATTGTGCGGATCTTTGACCATTCCTTTGAATTTTTACGCTAGCAGCTTCTTAAAAAGAAGTAAAACAAACTATAAGCAAAATAATTTACAATAAACAATGATAGTTTTTAGATATGATCTGCGTTGACTTTTGGTGGTGTGTTCGGTTTGTTTACATTTCCATATTAACTTGTTTTGCTAATTTGCAATAATTTCAACATCGAAAACATTTGAAATTGGTTCTATGAAAGGTAAAAATGTGGAATAATGAGCCAAACAAGTTCGTTTACAAAAATCTCTTCAGTCCTTTGAAGAATTATCATTGATTTTTACAGAATCGATTGTGTTTAAACGTAATGATTGTAGGGAGCTCTTTTACTTTCACTATGTTTGCGAACAATTTGTCGTCATTTGGCATCTAACCACTATTTTTTGTTAGTGTTGTTTTCGGTTTTGAACGTCCACTCGAACGAACACAAGTCCAATCGCAAGTACTATTCATTTATGCTGTGAATCGTCGACAGGTTCTAGTGATGATCTTACGTGACTTCTATTTTAGGTTTCCGCAGCTATCTTGGAGCCTCACTTGATCCATGAAACGGTTCAAGCTTTGAGTTACTTTAGTCTCGACTCTCATCTTGCTTTCCATCTCTAAGCCGTGTGGTGTCCGGCGGGCTGAAATCTTTTTGCACTATTTCAACCAAGAATAGAACCTCTGGGAACTGCTCCCATGTCGTAAGAGGCGACTAACAACATGCTAGGAGTTCCTAGGCCGAGGTTTTGTTCCGTACCGAAGACTTAATCTGGGCGGACCTTAAGGTTTTCCATATTACCCTCTTTCCAGTCTGTATTTAGTGAATCACTGACATATACCTTTTCTGATTCGCCTTTCTTGATTGTGTACCAACGTTTTAAGTTTCTTCTGGCGGTTGTATATTAGCCGTAAATGACGAAATCTAATTCTACACTAAGTAACAGAATATATTAATATACCGGCACTTCCACGCCAAGGTTTAACTTCCAAAGCTTTGGCTTAAAAACCGTTTTTAAAAAATGGAAACTTTCATGCAGGAAATTTATTGAATTGGCCTAAGATGGAGCTGTCGAATTTCACAAAAAGCTTTTTATGTTGCAAGTGATCTGTAGTTGTGTTAAATTAGGTATTTTTCTATTATATTTGGAACCGTCTACCGACAAATCTACATTTACGAATACCTCCAAAAGTGACTTCTTGAGGTCTCATGAAGGCCTGACACTAGCTTTATGATATTTTTGCTTTTCTAAACAGTAATAAAAATCTCAACATTCAAGAACTTCACTTTGTCAGAAAATGTAGGGCCATCGGAAGCTAAAACTTCGTAAAATCGCACTCCTGGTCCTTTTTTCAGTGCAGTACTCTACGTCACTCGTTCAAATTTGCACCGCTCTTATGGTAGTCGGTATTTGCTAGTATTACTGTTCTCCCATCCATTCTGGTAGTCAAACGGTGGGATAGCAAAATTCTTACAAGTTTCCTATCTCATGCCTCCACGCGATTCTAAGTCTATTGATGACATTTGGTCCTTAGACCGCAGAATGAGAGGGTGCGAACAGAATGAGAGGGTGCGAACAGATCTAGTCGAGAAAACATTGCCGTAAAAATGAATAGTTGATCGGAAATTAGCCCCAATACGACTAATCTGACTAGTATCTATGAACACGGCTCAATACGTATTGAAAATTCGCCGCGTCTGTTTTTATGAACCTAATTTAAAGCTCCGTTATTGCTAACAAGCCCGTGCATCAGATTAACAATCCTTTATATTTCCCTTCAGTGTTCGGTATTATCGCTCGTATACTTGTATTCCACAAACAATCCGATATGGAAAATAAGAAATACTTTCCTTGATTTATAACATCTCGCGCTATTTTTGCCAGTATAATATGCTGTCACTTGGTAGTTTTCAAGCCAATAAATATATCGTAGAGAAGAAGTAGCGAGTTCTGTCCAAATACTGTTGCAATAAATAGTGATCCGGCCCATTACGCAGATAAGATTAGCTTTTCCAGGCAATACTCCCACGATCGGCTGTGTGGAGTTCAAATTGTTTTTGTTTAGGGAACATAGTATACTCTCGGTAGCCGGCTGCCCAGAGTTTAAAAATAACCAAAAACTAAACAAGATCATCTCTTTTTCGAGTGATCGTGCACTCGAAGACTAACTAAACAACTACCTAATAAAATATGCTTTACAGGTCGCATCGTTTGCTTGGAGCGAATCCTAGACCTGATACCCTTCCAAACCACCAACTCCGCGACACCTATGGAAGAGTCTGATGAATCGTCGTCCTTCCGTTAAGTAGGTGGAGCATCAACACTTCCTGTCTACCTTATCCTTTATCCTTCCCCGTGAACGATGGAGATGGGGGCGGCCGGCAATGATGGCTATCATGCTGTTGAGGTTTTAATATGGGTCGGATTGGTATGAATTCCTACTTACCACTTCCTAAGCAACTCTTATTAGATAATCAGCAGTCAAACATGATGAAGTCAGTGTGCAATCCGCCAAAATCATCGTCACAACGCAACGCAACGCAACGCAACTCTCATCTTGCTTTCCATCTCCATCTACTACGTCGCCATTTAGCTCTTATTTCAGAGAATCATTCAGCTCTCGGTCTTACCCCGATCCAGTAGGATAGTCCCCGGCAATGAACTCACCCTACTCCGACTGAAAGATCCCTGGTGGCGGAGTTTCTCTCGTTGCCAGTGTCTGTTTAGTAAGCTCCCGTTTTTGTCATGATATAGTCGGATAGTCCACGGTGGTGAATGTCCCTAGGCTTCGGTGATGAGACTAAAGGCGCGTACCCTTGGGTGGTGGATAAGAGTGGGAGATCAGACCGAGTGATGGTTTTTTATCTCTGGATCTCGACTAATAATCATTAGATCAAGTGTTTTGGCGGACAGTTAATTTGGATGTTTTTGCTTTTGAATGGGTGGACATATTGGTTCTGGTCGAAGACTCATTTGATCTTGGGCATAGTGATCGATTCATTCAATTCAGATCAATGGACTGTCATCAGTCTGATGATCAGACTGAAGGTGGGTATTTTGTCGTGACTAACGACTTACCTTTCAATATAGGGGCCCCTTTTCAAAATTTCGGAAGAAAAATGATGTAAGATTTTGAACGCTTATATCTTTTGTTGTACTGAATGGATTTAATCAATTTCTTCGGCATTTTGTCGAAAATATTTGTACCAATGTTGTATTAAATTTTGGAATATGTAGGATATTCATTATCAACGGAATAATAGTGTTTTGAAAAATCTTTCGAAAACGACTCGGAAAAGTGAAAATTTTCAGCCCATCCCGCACAGAGCCGTCAAAATGGTGCAGCAAATGAACAATAAAATAATGAAAAGTTTATATAAAGGTCCACTACATGTTTGTTCCTATGATTATTCGTATTGGGTTGCTTGACGAGAGCAGTTGGTGGGGGAAAGCCGGGATGTTAATTTTGGTTAAGCCATTAGAAGTCGGACGGAAAGGAAAGGCTCATGCACGCCACGAGAACGAGCGACAAGCGATAGTAGTGCATATTAGCGAAAGCGTTACGTACATTTTGAACCTTATTAACTTTTCTTCTACAAAACGGATTGCCAATCTTGTTTCATAAATCGGAAGGAAAACGTTCAATGCTTGCTACCAATGCGTTCTTTGCTATATAAAATTTGTTTAAATAGTTCGAAAACTACTTTAAATGAAATCAACATTAATGATAAAACCTATAAATAGGGGTGTCGCAGCTTTTCTCTAAGCCAGACGTGTGTAAGACGCAGTGCATAACAGACGTGCGTGGTCGTGAGAAGCTGCATCGGACGACCAATCAAATCAGCTACCATCGGAGAGAAGAAGAAAAACGTTGGTGGAGGTGGTGGCGGTGAGAAGTCCAAAAAGCCAAAGGCTAAGAAACGCAGTCACTGAAAAGGCGGTAGTAACTGCCACTAAAAATGCCACCAAAACATCGAAGGCTGCAAAGCGTACTCATTCGGTGTGAGCTGCGAAAGGGGAAAGATCGTATGGATGTACGCAGTAAAAACAATCGTCGGCAAGGTTTGAATTATTTTAAAAGATTCCCGTCTTGTATCAACATAGTTATCTACAAACCGTCCTTATTAGGACGAATACAAAATGGAAAAAGAATTTAATTAGAAAGTTTCTTTTATTAACTGGTATTAAGTTTGCGCTTGGTAATTCTGTACTTTTACCAGTGAATCATAAGAAAATGTTTTTCTAATTTACAAACCCGAAGGTTTTTGCAAATCCTTCCAAGAAAATCAGTGAATGTGCCAACTCTGCCACTAAGCGAAAGCTACACCAAAACGAATGATGAAAATATTTTCATTTATCGAACAAAAGGACGTCCTTCCATCTGCATTGTAAAGTCAATAAATAGGAACACCATGATGAAAACCGTGCTCATTCGGTGTGAGCTGCGAAAGGGGAAAGATCGTACGGATGTACGCAGTAAAAACAATCGTCGGCAAGGTTTGAATTGTTTTAAAAGATTCCCGTCTTGTATCAACATAGTTATCCACAAACCGTCCTTATTAGGACGAAGACAAAATGGAAAAAGAATTTAATTAGAAAGTTTCTTTTATTAACTGGTATTAAGTTTGCGCTTGGTAATTCTGTACTTTTACCAGTGAATCAGAAAATGTTTTTCTTATCTACAAACCCGAAGGTTTTTGCAAATCCTTCCAAAAAAATCAGTGAATGTGGCAACTCTACCACTAAGCGAAAGCTACACCAAAACGAATGATGAAAAGATGGGTTGGTAATGTATATGACATAACAGGGGTGTCGTGACCACACTTCGAAGTTATTTCAAATCTTGCAAAGCATAAATTGACATAATTTCAATGATTGTTCCTTTATGAATGAAATGACAAATTTTCAGGTCAACGCGGCAATAACTTTGCAATTTATAGAACAATTTTATATTTTTAGTTATCATATATTAACTGTCATCTCTTCCAAACAACTTAACCCTCTGCTGCCAACCACGTGGTTTTGCAGGGTTAAGGAGAATCATTGTAAAATGTCCAATACATGATTTTATGTTGTTACCTCCACTAAAACCACTTCAGAACACTCCCACCTGTCATACATGTACATTGTCTGCATGTTGAAATCATTATATGAAATTATTGACCTGTATTCAACGCGGAGAACTCGGTAATAAAATTGTTTTGCTGAATATACTAACGAACGGGATCCCCAGGAAAATTTCGCTGAGCCCGGTGAATCGAACTTAATGCGCAAAATTTAGCCATTTGAAGGAGATACAAGCAGAATTTTAAGAATATGACCATCGCGGTTATGTCCCGGACATTACCCGCCCCTAGTTTTTCGCTAAGCGTGTTCATTTCTGTACGGAAAAGATTCCGATGGTTGTTTCGAGAGATTTTAACATTGATATTTCAAAGCAAGAAAATTGTTCATTTCATGAATGAATGTCTCAACGAGCTTAGAATCCAGCGCATCCCCTATCAACGCAGACGCCAACAACAAAGGTTCTTTTCAGATCCACCATAATTATTATAAAGAATAACTTGAAACATTCCCACATATTTCATTGAGTATCATTCGATTTGAATTACAAGTCAAACGAGTAGTCACGACACTCCGGTTATGTCCTAGACATTACCCACCCATCTTTTTATCTCTTAACTCTCTCAAGCTGTTGCTCTGGTTCGTGAAGATGGCGAGTAACAATCGTCTATAACGAATCGGATTCGCTGTTTTCAGAAGCAGGGATGACAATCTCTTATGGGTGGAGCCTCTTTCTTAAACATACTATACAGCCACTAATTAATGCTCAACTATCCGACTGAAACACGTAGTATTTGATGAAATCCAATCTAGGCGAAGCACATCACCGAACACCTAAAAGGAGTTTGGATGCCTGTAATATCTATTTCTGTAGCTAATATATTGTCATCTACTCAATAGTATAGAAAATCTTTATATTTCCCACTTTATAGATCAGTTTACTCTGTCTTAACATTATTCATGCATACTAAAAATAATCAATATTTGTGTTTTAACTTCATTTATATCTTAAATTTATACTAACACTCACTAACAGAATAAATTACATATGCTCTCATATATACTCACAATCGTGGCCCTCGCGATTGCACAAACCTGGTCATAAACACGAACACGCTATTGCAATCATCCACACATACTTAGGCTCGCGATCTTGGCAACATTAAAACACCCCGGTAATTAAGTGAATGTTTTAACCTACCGCTCGCGCGATCATGAATCTGGCCCGTCCGGAACTCTCTACCCTCGATCCTAGCAGACTAGCCTCATGCCTTCAGATGGACAAAAAATAACGCTCATATACACTAGACAACACGTTCCATGGCGACATAACCAGGAACTCTACTGAATTAGTAGAACTTACTCTCTTGTAGGATCTGAACCGTACACTAAAAATTAAGTATCAGATTCACGGTCCGCTCGCGATCATTCAAGAACAGGCGAATGGTTTCACAGTTATAGAAAATAACACGAATTTACTTACGCGCTAGCACACGCGACAAACACGTTAACATACAAACGCTCGATTTCTTCGCGATCGTCCACGCACACCTACGCCTACGATCTCGTAAGCAGGAAAACATGCCGGAAACAGTGAACGTTTTAGGACATAGAAATGCACAAACGCGGTCTCTACCTACAAATGCCTATGTTCGTGCGATCATGAATCGGTTACGTCCGGAAGTCCCTATCCTCGGCCCCAGTAGCATTGGTCCAATGCCTTTAAGTGGACCACAAATAATGACGCTCATATCTCATATAAATTTTCAAATATGTTATCAAACTTAAACCTTCAAAATCCCTACAAATTCCCGGTATCAGAAGTCTAGATAACACGTTCCATGGTAACATGACTGGGAACACGGTTTAAAATCGAATTTATACACGCGAAGTCACATACACGCGGGCACATGTGACAAACACGTTGAAATATGATCGCTTGCCCTTCGCGATTATCCACGCACACCTAACCCGCGATCCCGAACGTTTTAGTATGTACTTACAAAGTTTCAAACGCGGTCTTAAACGCGAATCCACAAACGCCCGTGTTCGCACGATTATGATTCGGTCACCCACGAAAAACGCTCCGTCCTAGCAACTTAGGTCCATACATTCAGTTGAACCAATCCAAAAATAACGTTCTAGTGATATGGAAGAACTCACTTACTTCTAGCATCTGAGCCGTACACCGAAAACAAAGTACTAGATTCACGATACGCGCGCGATCATCTAAGAGCACACGTGAATATGCAAAAGGAAACACAGTCATAAAATAGAATTTATACACGCGAAATTACATTTACGTTAGCACACGTGATTGAACGCGTTAACGTACAAACGCTAGAGTCGTTCGCGATGATACACGCGATCGCGAAGTTCCTACGCCTGCACATATCTGACCCGTACAATGAATATCTCATTCAGAATCACGGTACGCTGCAATTGGTCTTAAGCAGTGTTTTAGTGGGTGACATTTCCCGTCTCGTCTGCAATTGTAGTGAGTGATTCTGATGGGGAGTCCTGCCGAGACCTTAGCTCTATAGAATAACGCTAAAACAATTAGAGTAATACTTATTAGCTATTTTTTATAGTAGGTTGGGCATTAATGGGTTAATAATGCTTCAAATTATGCACAAAGATTTTTGGCATTTTCATTTTCCTAGCAACTGAATGTTTTTTTTATCTTAAATACGTTTATTTGGGCCCAAATGCTGTAGCCTAACGAGGCCGATAATTCATTTTTTTTTATTACATGTTACATGTTAGTGGGGGAAGGGAAAGTCGTATTTAGGGGCGGCTTGCTCCCTTCTTATGTAAGTAAAGGGAAAAGGTAGGAAGTGGGCTACATATTGTGTAATTGACATCGTCGTTTGCTGATTGATCATTGTGGCGGATATGCACACTTTGTTGTAGTGTTGTAGTTTCCAGCCTGTAATCGCAGGGGCGAGGGGAGGGTCGATATTTCGGATAATTATTGGCACTCTATATCATCTGCATGTGAGGTATGTCATGATGTTCTGGATAGACGATTATCAAGAAGGGTATGCACCGAAGACTCGTGAAGCAATGCCATATTGTAGATACAGGGATAGGTTGGTGAGATTCTACTGTAAATGAGAGAGGGGAAAATGTATTAAACTTGGACATCAATAGTTTTCAAAAAGATATAGATAAGAAAAATATAGGGGTGGTCACGGCTTGCTAGGACGTCCCGGACTGGCACATAGGGTGATCTACCTCGGGCCCGAAGGGAATCTATTAGTTGGGACCTGGCAACACAGTACTCTACGCACAGCCAAACAACATGCTCGATGTCGTGATAGCCGTTCTCACAAACAATGATTACTTTCAGCAAGCCCTATACGATGGAGATGCGCGTCAAACGAGTAATGGTTGGACATGATCCTTGACATCGTACGAATAAAGTCCCGGTTCACATCCAACCCCTTAAACCAAGCATTCGTTGATACCTTCGGGATAATGGAATGTAGCCACCGTCCCAGATGCCCATTGCTCCATGAGGTTTGCCAACTATCGAGCGTCCTCTGACGAGAGATACTGAAAAATTCGTTGAAGCAAATTGGTCTTTCGTAAGTGTCGCCTTCTAATGCGCCCACCTTGGCTAAAGAGTCCGCCTTCTCATTGCCCGCAATAGAACAATGTGACGGGACCCAAACCAAGGTAATCTGGTAAGATTTTTCGGATAAAGCACTCAGATATTCCCGTATTTTCCCCAGGAAATACGGTGAGTGCTTTCCAGGCTTCGCCGCACGGATGGCCTCAATGGAGCTGAGACTATCCGAAACGATGAAGTAATGGTCTGAGGGCAGGGTGTCAATGATCCCGAGAGTATACTGAATGGCAGCTAATTCTGCGACGTAAATTGAAGCAGGATCATTGAGTTTGAATGAGGCAGCAAGATTTTCGTTGAAGATACCGAAGCCTATGGACCCGTCGAGAATTGATCCGTCAGTGTAGAACATTTTGGCGCAGTCGATTTGATGGTATTTGTTATAGAAAATATTTGGGACCACTTGTGGGCGAATATGATCCGGAATTCCACAAATCTCTTCCTTCATGGATGTATCGAAAAATACAGTTGGATCAGAAGTATCTAAGAGATGAGCACTGTTGACGTTATACGTAGATGAATGTTCTGTGCCATGTAATCGAAGTACAAGGACATGAATCGGGTCTGAGAATTAAGCTCGACAAGCCTTTCGCAATTTGCAATCACCAATGGGTTCAGAATATCGCATCGAATGAGCAATCGATATGAGAGGTCCCAGAACCGATTTTTCAGCGGAAGAACGCCCACCAGCACTTCGAGACTCATCGTATGGGTCGAGTGCATGCAACCCAAGGCAATACGTAATCAACGATACTGGACTCGCTCCAGTTTGATGAAGTGTATGTTCGCAGCGGAGCGAAAGCAGAAACATCCGTACTCCAACACTGATAATATCGTTGTTTGGTACAGCCTGATTAGGTCTCCTGGATGGGCACCCCACCATGTTCCAGTTATTGTACGGAAAAAGTTGATCCTTCGTTGGCACTTCTGTTTCAGATACCTAATGTGACATCCCCAGGTACCTTTAGAGTCGAACCATACCCCGAGATATTTGAATGTTGAAGCCTGAGCAATAGTTTGATCCATTAATTGAAGCTGTAGTTGCGCTGGTTCACGCTTTCTAGAAAATACGACTAGCTCAGTTTTCTCCGTGGAGAACTCGATACCCAGCTGGAGAGCCCAAGCAGACAAATTGTCCAAGGTATCTTGTAACTGAATGTTTGTCTCACTATCGAATCCATTTGGTCATTTCTTAAGTCTGTTTTTTGCATTTCGTTTATTCGTAGCTATTGGCAATCGAGTTTTAGCCGATATTGAAACACTGTGAACAGAACTTACAGATCAGCCAAGCTTTTTCAAAAGTATTCTGATTAGATATTCCTGATTTTCGTTTGGGCTGGGCAACATTGCTTTTCTAACACGCTCTTCTTTAGGCGCTATTTTTTGAAAGCGCGTTCTGCATGTTAACGTTTTATATATTTTTAGATAGAAGAGATATATTTCTGTATTTGGGAGAAATAATTCATTTTTCTTGAAATACAAGAGATCTATGTGGTTTTAGGTGTCCAGATTTTGTCGCGAACAAGCCTTATTTTCGAAGGTTCAATTATCGTAAAATTGATTACCAGAGGGCGTTCCTTTTTTTTTTTTTTAAATGTAAATCTATAATCCAGCGGCTATGAACAAGTGGAATGCTGAAGATTATACGCGTTAGATAACCTAGGGTGACCACTGACCATACGTCCTGGTTTTCAATTGACTGTTTTGGGGTCCTGGGATGTCGAGGAAAACGCTTGATTTGTCCTGGTTTTTCTGCAAGCCTAAAATATATCTTCATTGTGTTTTGTTTTTAACCTTCTCTTTTAACATGTTTGGTATTTTTACGACTTTCGTTGTTTTCGGTCTCCTTCAGTGGTGGTTATCTGTATTGTATTGTAATACAGATAATTTCCACTGAAGAAGACCGAACACAACGAGCGAAACGTTTGAACGTTATAAATCGTAGTGTTCAATTTTATTTTGACTGTAGAGTCGTAAATTTTTGTCTAATAAGCAAATTCCATATCTACTTTTGAATAGCGCTACTAAGATTTATAAACAAACTTTTATTTTGCTGATTTCCCTTATTTTGTTATAATTTGAACACAGAAGACATTTGAAGTTGATTCTACCAAGGGTAAAGCTGTACCGGTTCATGTGTATCTTTCATGAAATTCAACTCGACAGTGGAATAATGAGCAAAATAAGTTTGTTTACAAAAATCTCATTAGCCCTTTTGAAGAATTGATATTTAATTGAAAAGATGTGCTTGAAGAAAATCTGGCGGACCGCAGCTATCCGTTACAATATCACAAGATTTCAAAAAGCGATGTCAGAATTCTGCTACCATTGAACTCATGCCAGTAATGAAGTTTCTTGGTTGAAAACAAGCCCCTTCTGATTTTTCCATCTTTGTTTATTACTTTCAAAGTGAACTTTTTAAATAGTGTTTACAAACCAAACCAACCAGAACCATCGCTATTTTATTTAATAGGTGAGTTTGACTGAATTGACAACTGACCACAAAGAGATTTAAAAATTACTGACAAAGTTATACCACAGTTGTCTGTGGTTTAGTTGGAATTCGTTAGAATATTCTAACCTGTTGTATATAACATCCTACATAACAGTGAGTATGGAACGTCGCGCTCAAACTTATATAATTTACACCGACCTTGCTGCCACTTTTGACAGAGTGAACCGTGATATAACAATGTTGATGCTAGCACTCAGATCGAGAGATATTGGTTGTCATTGTAGATTGCCAACCACTCTCTTTTACTTCCACGCCAGGAATAGCCCAGAGAAGCTAATGGGGACCGTTGCTATTTCTGTTTTACTTGAATGACTTGTTTTTAGCGCTGAAAATCCGATCCTTCGCAGACGATCTCAAATATTTCCTCCCATCAGCTCAATTGACGATTGCAGATTTCTCCAACGACTTCTTGCAACCTTCGCTGCTTATGTGGTACTTCGTTTGTGTCAATTCGAATAAGTACTATAGGTGAATGAAATCACACGAAAGACAATTTAGCCGAGCTCGGTCCTCCAGATCTCCAGAAATGTCTCATGACTAACAAAAACCTGGAGAAAATTTCGCCAAGCACGTTCGAGTAAATTTTGTGGGGAGGGGGGTGAGTGACAGGGGCTTTATCGACTGTGTTGGGTTTTTACTCGCTCGATATGGTCACCCTACCATTGACCAATCAGCTGTAAATAAATCGGGAATAACATTAATTTGCCTAAAGATCAACTATGGATTGGTTTGTAATGCCAAGTAAGACAAATCTTGTTTACATATTGTACAAAAATGAATGACGAAAGCAAATGACGGCAAGAAAAAAATATCACCATCGGTAAATATAGTAGGAAAATATGAAAAATCGCTGCTCGCAATTAGCCAGTTCGCTTCCAATTCAAGTAACCTGGGTTTGCATGTATATATGTACGTACAGTACCGGTCTTTCGCTAAACTGCGGTAATGTGACGAATCACGCGGAAATCGGATGTGGGCTTGACGGTGCGGTGTAAGATATAGTCATCTCTCCCTTGAATGGTATATTTGAGCTATTTAGTGTGAGAAACGGTCGCAAGCGATTAAGAATTATCGCGGCGTGCGCGCGAAAATCTTTTTGTCATCCTGCAGCTGCTCGTCGCGAGGTTGTAACCCCGCAGTGCTCGAAAGTGGTAGTGTGTGTGTGTGAATGGGTGGTGTACTGGGCGAGGTCGGTGTACTAGTTGACTAGTATGTCTTCGTTTTCTTCGAACGAGGGGCAAGGACACACGTGACTACTGTCATTTAATGGGATATGGCTTCACCTTTATTTTGGCGGTGATAAAATCGTGGACGCCTCTGTGTCTTAACTTTCTTAAACATTTTTCATATTTTTGAAGATTGTTGATTACACTGGTGTTATTGTTCCTGCATTAAAGTATCAGTGATGCCTAATTAAGTTTGATGTTGTTAATTTGTTTTCACATAGAAAATGAATAACTTGAACGCCGCTCTTCGAAGAAGGTGGACTCATATCAAGCATCCCCACCTTATCTGTAATTGAGCACTTATTATACCTAGTGCGATAAAAACCATTGTATCTGTCCTGTACGCATAAACAAAACGTTTCAATTATGTCGAATATGATTTTGTTGTTGACAGCAACTGTGCCTCTACATAAATACAGCTAAATCGGTAGTTTATGTCATACATTTGCTGTGGACTGTTGCCAATGCCCTACGGTTGTGCATCTGTGAATCGCAGCCAAATCTGGTTAGAATAGTATGTGCAATAACAAGACAGCCGATAATGCGACTGCCTGTCTGCCAGCTTGGTTCTGCGGGAATGGATCAGAGGGCGCACAATTCACTTCCATGTGAAATGGATGTTAATTCAATTATAAACAGTACGGAATTACATACCGCTGGTAAATGTATAGTTGTTTATTAGCTTTTCGGTGACATATATGGTTTTCGCGCGGAAGCCGCATGCTGACAGCGTGATCTGTTGTTGTCGTTGATGTACGTGGGTGTGCAATGTAATCATGACTATTTGAGAAGCATTTCTGTGTTGGTATTACATTGTTATTTCGACTACTTCGATTGTTTGCTTATCGATTGGCAATATTTAGCACTGTAATGGATTTCGTAGCCTCAATTGAACCTGAACAGTGTGTGATAACAGTCCGAAAATCGCATTTTAATCCACCTAACAATTTGATGAGACATTTCATATAACTTTCGTATCTCTTTTCGGATATTATATTGATTGAAAACATTTAGAACATGAAGTTTTGCGATGTTTTTGATAACACATACTACAGACTATATGGGGCACATACCACAGACTATATGTGCACATACTATATGGGGCAGTAGCAGGAGTCGGAGAAACGATTTAATCGGCATGGGATAATATCAGTGTGAGAAATCTCGAAAGTCAAATCAAAACAATGGTCAAACGAAAGAAAATGGCCTTTAAAATAATGCTTTTTGACTAAAACATCTAAATTATTCAATCAATGCCATAGGTATGGACCAACTGAATTTCTCTTGAGTTGTGCTATGCCAAAAATCAAGAGAAAAAAAAGGCTACCTCTGAAGTGCATGTGAGCATACTTTAAACAAAATCGAGTGGTAAATAATTATTTTTAATAACCAAAATAAAAAAAATGATCACGTTTTATGAAACTACAATAGTTTTCATAGATTTTACTTTTCGTCATTGGACACTATTATGGTAGTTTTGGAAATTAAATTCCCTCATTATCATATTATGCATTGTCTTATAGCACTCTTCCTCCTATCGTCAAAAACGATCCGAGATTTGATTTGTAATTTTCCATACCATGAGACATATGTTTTTTTTTAACATTCTCGAATGAAATCTTCAAGCCGGTCTAACATCAAACGAAAATGATTAGCGATAGACGTCGTTTCATTGTTTGCGGAAGGAAGGATCCACCTATGAATTGTCAAACAAACGTCGCATGGAAAGGCTAATACATACCGAATTCTGAATCGTCGATAGAGGCAGAATCGGTTGCCGTTGCTGCATTCGAAATTATTTTCGATAAGAAAACAATCTGAATTCAAATCGAACTCCTGGTGATTTATATGTGGTTCAATATTCAATATGTATGATATTTGCTGAAAGGCTTTTGATATTTAAAGATTTCATATGGGATCGTAGTGCTCAGACCGTATTTATGTAGTCATATGTGCGATTCATATGAACTTCACCTGCAGACTTTGAGGATACAAAACCTTCCATTTGCGACTAAGTTTGTGACAATCGAAGAAGCCTTTTCCGAGGAACCGACGATACTTTAATTCTGAAATATTCCAAAAACCAGGAATGGACGCTGGATTCAAAGGGACTTTGACTGGCCATCAGCAATCAAGAAGGCTCTAAAAATGCTAAATGTAGATCTTACAGACAAAGATACCATCAGCACTTACCGCAGGTAGAGCCGAGCATCTATTATTGATGTCAATTTTCATAGCCTCGAAGTGACAGGAAAAATGAACTGAAAAGTGTGCGAGGAGCTAACCATAGCGACCATCAAGCAATTTGGTATAGCATTGGTAGCATGTCACAGTTTGAATAACGTGGTAGACATATAAACGTATGAAGGTGAAAAATAGTTCTTTCACAACGACGTGTCCGTCGAAGAACTTAAATTTGGGGGCATTCTCTTCAACCAAAAAGTGAACGAGTTGACGGCTGAATTAACAAGGATCATACCGAGGAATGGGAATCCTGGTGCAATACGATTACCGATCTACGTATAAGTTGCCGCCAAGCTTGGAAAAAAAGTCAGAGGGCTCGTAATGACACCGTAAGTTAGAACCGTTTTTAACAAAGCAGTCAAGCTAGGCAAGAAAGCCTGCATTGAGGAGTTTTGCCACAAAGCCAACATGAATTCTCGAGTAGACGGCTACATAGATGCCATAGCAAAGAAAAAAGGTCCAACTGCACCACCTGAAAGGTGCTTGGAAAAGATGAAGATCATCATCGAACGGCTTTTCCCGCAGCATAAACCAACTTTCACTGGACAGTGAGGAAAATGTTTATGAAGAAGTAGTAGCTCGAATTACCGACAAACAGCAAATCGAAATGGCAAAAACCATGAAAGTGAAAAAGGATCCAGGACCAGCCCCAACTTGGCTCTGAAAACAGCGATACAGAAGAACTTGGATATGCCCAGGGAGATCCGATAACTGGAAGTGACAGAAGTGGATGTTGCTGTCTATGCAAAGAAAACCTGGAGTTCTTTTAGCTTGGTACAGTCGGAAAACTGGTAGAGAGAGTAATCCTGAACAGGCTAACTAAGTACACGGAGCATGAAAACGGCGTGTCATACAGTTCGGCTTCCTTGTAGGCAGGTCTACAGTGAATGCCATCCGAACGGTTGTGGAGGCTGCGGAGACTGCAGAGAAAAGGATATCGCGAATGCGTGGTGGTTACCTTAGACGTGAAGAATGCTTCAACAGTACTGGCTGGAATACTTCGACAGTACTAGCTGCACAGCGTGAGGGTTCCTGAGTAACTCTGCAGGATATCAAAGAGCTATTTTCAGTACCGAACACTGGTCTATGAGACGGACAAGGGAGAATGACATTACAACGGACGTTTCTCGGCCCGATGCTGTGGAATGCGTTGCACGATGGAGTATTGAAGCTGAACTTCCTAGAGGTGTAACGATTGTCGGTTTCGCGGATGATGTGGTGTTCAAAGTAGTCGGGGAATCGCTAGGAGAGGTGGAGGCATTCGCCACGGAGACGATTATTAATCATAAAACAGAGGTAACGTTGATTAGAAGCCGAAAAACGGCAACAGGCGAAACTTCATTGTCGCAGATTATATCATGGACTCGAATCGTGAAATTATGCTATTGGGTGTGAAAACCGGTGACCGGCTGAATTCATAAAGTCACTTTCATTATGCTAAGAGGAAGACGGCAAAAGTAACCACAACTTTGGTTGCCGCGCCAGTGTACCGGGCACCACAAACCATCTGGAATCGCCGGACCGAAGCCCCTTGAACAGACTAGTTCCACTGCCAGTTACTAGATCGAGTGAAGCGCCAGCGGCTGATCGTTGAGTCTTCAGCGAAGCAGAAGCTCTATCCGGTATCGTCGAAACGATCTCGCCAATTACTGGTTGGTCCATTGAGTAGGATATATGGACTGTTTGAGTAGAATACGACAAAACTGGGAGCAAAATGACTCACACAACGGGCAGCGGGATTGGGAGAAACTTCGGCGCCGAGGGATAAATGGTTCATTTAGATGGAAGCTGGAATGGCTCGCGAGAACAAGAGCTACAGGGCTCACCGAAATGGGAGCCAAATGGCTCCGGAAGGTCCGCCACTGTGATTATCCGAATAGGAGTTCGGAGCTAAATCACCCTAATGTATGCAGAAGCTGATGGAGGAAAGCCGGAAGTTAAATAGCTGAAAGGACTAGAAATTTAATGGATCAAGGGATACCCCAAGTAAACTGCGAAAGATTCATGAGCAAAACAAGGGATGAAACAAAATAAAGTTTGTGAAACTCATATACAAACATGTCTTTTAGCCCTCAAGCACTTACGCTATTGTAATTTGTACACCACTTTGAGAATTTCTGGTATCATTTTGTTGCAAAGACATTTATCAACGCCAAACCGCCTTGTATTCCTCAAATAACATGTTCTGGACAAGATATAATCATTTTTATTCACAGACACATTTCAAGTGCAACTATTATATCTTGAAAATGGAACAACCGAGATGGAAATTTCGACAAAATAACATTCCATCGAAAAATCTCGTGATCTCGATCATGCAACAGGGTAATCTTCGGAAAACCTGTTCGGAAGATCAAGAGCTAGCCTGTGGAAGACCAAATAGTTTTCAACTCTGCCACTAGGTAGCGCCAGAGATCATGTTTTTTAGTTCGCCGTATCTCAAGATCGAAACAGTCTCCCCTCGATTTAACGCTTTGATGTAATCTCGTAGGGCAAAAGGAAGGAAGAAAAGTAAGGACTGTTTTGTAGTGGTTCAAATTAAACTGTTATCAATGTTTGTACAGTAGGAATCACTGATACTAATGACGCGCACAAATGGTGTCGGTAAATCGTCGCTGTTGTGCTATCTTATGACAAGCGCCATTTCGCACATTTCGGGAAAAACGATTTTTAAAGTTTGAAATTGAATATCTTCAAACTTATAAATGATAGAAACACTTCATAGAAAACAATTGATGCTTCTATCTATTCCGTATTAATCTCTCAAATATTACGAAGATCGGTTGACTATGTTGCGAGTTGTTACTAAAAATGTAAACAAAAGTCGCACTCACACGTGTCATAGGTGTGTATTGATGACAAAATTTGTATGGCGTGTCATAATCGTGCATGGAAAATATTCCATAGAAAAAATCATCAATTGTTAACTTTTATTCATATCTTTGGCTTCATTTGGTCTATGAACAATCGGTGAGATGCATTTTGAAGGAAATGAGTCAGGGAACCTAGAAAAAATAGTTATTTAAGGTTAAAATGTTGCCAAATATGCTATATTTTAGGTTGTAGAGTTAAACTGCATCTTTCTCACAATTCGTGTATTTTTGTTTTGAAAATGATTATGTCATTCTGCTTCTCAGAGAGTTTTACATAGAAAAACATCCTATACATCAAGATAGCTTGCGCCAAACCCCAATCACAGTCATTTTAAACAAAAAACATAGAATTTCTCAGCACGTTTCTCACTATATCTTAGTAACCAAGCAGAATGTCAAAATTCTGAAAACGCCACTTTGTAGAGATTTTTCAGACAAGTAATGTTGCATATCTAACTCAGTTTACACCAAAATGGCGTTTGTCATAAAATAGCACAACAGCGACGATATACGGGTATCTGTTGTAGATACAAGATCTAAATGGTTTGATTATCTTTTGGGACAAAGGGATTGTGTAAAATTGTAAAGGTTCACCATCACTCACACACACAAAGCAGTTCGGAAGCAAAAAAAAATCTAGAAAATAATCTGAAAGTCCTACGTGTAAATGAGAACTTCACATTGTTTACTTTCCCCCCGTTAATGGACCATCCATAAATGACGCAGCATAATATGGAGGAGGGGGAGTATTCTATTTTGTGATGATGTGTGACGACAGGGGGGTCATGTCATGCTACGTAGCTTTTTTAAAGGGAATAGAGGTTGACCTGATATCACGACAACCTTACCCGTTTCATCTAACTACCATCGTTTTTTATTTTTTTTTTATTTTTTACGTTGACAAGGGGGGGGGGAGGATTACCGTCAAGCTCCGTAATTACCAGGGGTTATTTAGAGGTTTGTGACGAAATGCTACGACGGGGGAGGGGGTGTTAAAATCGTTAAAAAATGCTACTTCATTTATGGATGATCCCTAATCAGGTTCATTCGAATCTGCCATCATTTTCACTTTGCTGTCGTTATTGAGCATGCAATTCATACTCGATCGAAAAAGCGATTCGTAATGTAGAGTTAGGGCTGAATCATTTGGTCGGTTTGACATTTGCTCTTTAACTGTATGCATAATATCCTAGTTGAAGTCACAATCTTTTGATGAGCACTGGAAAATTATTGGAAGATTTTATGATGTAATACAGTGAAGACCCGTTTTATCAGCCGCTTGATTAATTTGAGGCTCGAGTCTTCTCTGTAGTCAAAGGATAAAGAAAACGAAGTGGGGTTAGAATTTGCACAAAGACTTATTGATTATTTTGCTACAATCGTTACTAATTCCCATTTGTATTAGTGAAAACCAATTTTATGTTGGAGCGATCTAGTTTTTCTGCGAAGTTATTTAGAGTAGCTGTACGGATTGGACAATCGTTGCACCTGTTTTCTTCCACTCGTAAGTATTAAACGATACATCCTCGGAAAGCCCAAAAGAATTGTTAGACATTGTTAGCTATCACTCGAGATCATTAGGTTTAGATAGGTTAAAAGATAATGTAATTTTTGCACCAAATTTGCTTTTTAACATATCGAATGTCTTGATTGTCTTGATTTATTGAGGGAGAATGTTCATGTTTCGAATCTGCTGTTAACATATAGCTTTATTATAAGCTTGTTTTTGGATAAACAACTAAACGGTATTGGTAAAAATCCCTATATAGTTCATTTTTTATTATTATTTTGAAGTAATGTTTTCTAAAGTAAATAACGTATTAGTTTCGAATTAATATTTGGTCATACAAAACAAATATTGGTCTTATAATCGTCTCGAAAAAAGTCTGTGAATTTTTATGCCCAATAACGTCAAACCAGGAAATAGCCAAGTGCCCTGGTCTGAAACACAAAAAACCATTCTATAGATATTCCCAAATACACTTTTAATGTATATTGGGTCTACAGCCAAAAGCTAAATATAAGTGGTAATGTAATACTATTTATTTTAACAATAGTTTTGGGGAATTAACAAAAATGTGTGTAATCGACAGCCGGAAGGTTAAAACCTTTCTCATGTCCTATTATAAAATTAAATCATTCGTGGAATATCTTAAACTCAGCGCCAATTTGACGAAAAGTAAGAAGTGAGAGAAAAATTTACTTAACTTGCTCGAAAACCCTATATCGATCAGCTGAAAAACTAAATGAATTGCTACATAAATACAATGAGTGATTGCAACGTGTACCTAATATAAACGGAGAAAAAAACTGCCGACTAGTTCCTTGTTCTTCCACGGCATTTAGTAGTCACGTCATCCTCGCTGTTATTGCTTGTTTTCGACTTCATTAATTCTCATCAGCTAGGACTCCTTTTCTTGTGGGATATCAGAGGTTTGCTCAGAATCACAAACAGTGTTTTCGTTTTTTAGAGCTAGCGTCAATTTAGGGCTTACTTAGTCCTGTCACTAAGTTAGTGTCGGATTCTGATGAAACGCAAATTCCATAACTAATTTAGTTTAAGATTTTGTGCCCTTAATGCACAAAAGTGGGTTAAAACAATTTTCTTCTTAGTGGAGAAAAATTAATTTTACCTTTATCTGATCTGAAATTTTGCACAGTTCTTCTTCACAGGTAACAACGGGTGCTTTTTACAAAATTATTGTTTTATATTATTTAATAACATGCAAAATTTGTTTAGCGAAAAACGGGACCGGGACTGCTACGATAAGCTAAAAAATCGAGTAAAAAATAAAATTCTCCCGCTATTACCTGAGGAATATTGTGAAGAAGAACTGTGCAAAATCTCAAAACGCTTGGTCTAGTAGATGATGAGTATCAGTGTCATCACGACAAAAAAAAATCGAGGAGGCGCTTCCAGAGATTCACTGTCACTCATTTAATTTTCAGTATTTTTCAATGAAATTTTGAGAAAATGTTAATATATAAAAAATGGATGGATATACTAACACTCTCGGCATCGCCACAACGATTTTAAGAAAATATGTCTTACTATCCGAATTAACCTTACCCCCCTTACCTCAGAACTTCTTTTCGTGCGGGACATTACGCAGGACGAGGGGTTTGCTCAGAATAACAAATAGTGTTTTCGTTTTTTGGAGCCAATCTATCCGGCGCTAGCTTCGTTCTGACACTAAGTTAGTGCTAGATTCTGATGAGACAAAGTCGAAACGCAAATTCCGTAACTAATTTGGTTATAAGTTTTGTGCCCTTGACGCGCACCAGTGGCTCAAAACAAGTTCTTCCTTAAAGGTAATAGTTTTTACCTAACTTTTCTCCACTAAGGAGAATTTAGCATAGAACAAATCAATATTAAGTTAGAAGCAATCATATTGGTAACCGCTTATTTACACAGTTCTCAGTGCTATTACATGCTGCATCATATTATCAATGTACATATATATTAGAGTGTCAGTTATTTTTGCGACCTTGCATAGTTGCCCAATGTCGGTCAAAAATGAATCAAGGTATCGAAAAAAAATGGACAAAATCTGAGTGAAACCGGAGTATATAAACACGTGCCCTAAAGCGATTATATGGAATTTACATGCATTTTTTCATACGTTTTATATAAAAATTGAAAACTTTTTAGGTGATCGAAAAATTTTGAATTTGGCCTTTGAAAAATTTATATGAATGAAAACAAATAAAAAAAATCGAAGACAAACCCGAAATCTAAGCACTTTTAGAAAACAATATTTTCAAAAAATTGATTAAATATCCGTTTGAAACCTAGCATCATGTGCTCGTGCTCTATCAAGTTTTAAATTTGTTAGATCTCTTTGAAAAAGTTATTACGCAAATAAATTTCAATCGATTTTCGACACCTTGATTTATTTTTTGACCGGCGATGGACGAAATTCCAACATTACAAAACTAACTGCCACCCTAATATATACCCATATGCATCGTACAGGTACCTATTAATGATATTCCTGTTGCTCGCGTGTTGCACCTTATTCTACATCGATATTATTGGCAGCGGTGTTACCGAGCTAAATTTCCGCGACTGAACAGTTCATTGCATCGCGTTACGGCATTGCGTCTAACAAGTTCAAAGTCACAGTATTCAAGGTGATATAATTTGTTGTTGTGATTGATGTTATTATATGATAATTTGTAATGGATCTTCTAGATGATTTTGGAAGGAAGTACTTTTAAAGATAAATTTAACTTTTTGTAGTTTTCACCCTAGTGAGAAATTTTGGTTTTTACCAAATTTTCCTCCTTAGGGTGAAATATAGCATAATAGTTTTTATAGTTTTTGGTGAAGTTATTCCGATTATTGTGATCAAATATCTCGCGACTATCTGGAATTCCATAGATGCTCAGTTTGACCAAAGCTTTTAAAATCGTTCGCATTTAGCAGTGGTAGGAAATTTTGAATCATTCTACCGTCTTACATTCTGTTTCGAAAAAATATGTCCATCCATGCAATTGTATTTTGCCTTGACCTTGTATGTATTTATCACTCCGTGCTTCTACACAAGCCGCACCTTCGTGGAAAGCTGCTAGTTGATGTTTGGACTTTTCGTTCCAATTCAGTAGCACACAGGACACTCTTACTCTATCCCGGTCGATTCATGGTGATGTTGATTTTTATCGAGGAAACGCGACAGAAGAGCGTTTTTAGTTTTTGTTCAAGTTTTCAACACTAATTTTTTCGGTTGTTTGAAAAATATGAATATACAGTCAAAGTGAAAAGCAAATGGTAGTTGTTTATTTTTTTTCAATATGCTCAGTAGAGCGGTTGGGAAAACAACTTTTGCCACCTATCGTTGTGGATATACGTAGTGAAAACTCGACCATGATATTCCACTTCCCGATGTGATATGTGTGTTCGTTTTGATTGCATTATCGGAAAACTTCTAGGAATATTCGAGTCTACTGAGTTTGGTGAAACTGTACGGCAATAAAAGAACCCAATTTAGCAAGACCCAATTGTTCTAGGGTAGAAAAGGTCGCTTGATATCAAATTACTTTTTCTTTTTAATGACGGATTTCTACCTGATTGCTTGCTGCTAGAATAGGAGTTCCAGATAACTGGAAAATATTATTCATCCTTTCTGAACTAATTAAACTCTCAAGAAATAGAAATCTGCAGAAACATCCTTGATTTTTAGGCTAAAAGTTCAAGTTACAAATATTTTACTACATTTAATTAACATCGAAACATCAGCGGGTAAATCAAACCCTGCGAAAGAATTCGTGTAAAAAAATCTACGCCCGGGTGATATACGCAATTTGGCGCTTCAGTAGTGTATTCATCACTCTAGACTATTCTTATGTACTATTGGCACAATATTCTTGACATCAGTAAGTCTCCATAACACTAGATTCAAATATTGGAACTCTACTTGTGTTAACAACTATATAGATGCTCACTTACGACGTCCCGCAAGTACAGAAGTTCTGTTCTACCATGGCGAAAATCGTACCGCGTACCGTTTGTTCACTATTCATAAGAAAGCTTTCTTTAGTTGTGCTGGCTGTTCGGCCATCTATAGAAGTTGTCATTCATTGTCAGCTTCTTTCTCCGAACAGCCTAGATAAGCCGTTTAGTGTCGGTAGTGGTTGTTTAAACCGGCCAAGTATTACACTACGGACTACCTGTTCCGATGTTAAAAACCTACCAAACAGGGAACCCCTATTCCATAGTGTGTTCGCTGTACGCACCGAAGTTTTTCGCCGATGATCCGCATAAATTTGTCAAATTTTTGTTGGCTAGGGGTTTGCTGAGACTGCAGACTGTAGTTCGATGAAGTTTTGCTGGGTTTCGATTATCAAACTTCGATGTGTACAGACGAGCCTGCCCAGTGGTATCCGGCCAAGAATTGAGCCACTGGGTTCATACTCCCATGTCGTAGGAGGCGACTGAAAGTAGGAGTCCCTATGTCAAGGTGTAGTTCCGTGTCGAGGACTTGATGACTGCTAGTCGCGCACGGAACACTTTGGATTTTTTTTTTTGGAATTGCTTATTAGACCGGACAATTCATTCTATATGTCCGGAAGCATATAACAGATCCTTACCAAATTTGTTAGCAGCCTGTAAGGTATACCTTTCATATGAGGCTAAGCTTGTAAAAATCGGCCCAACCATCTCCGAGAAACTGATTTGAGTTTGTTAATTTTGAAAGATGGCCACTTTTCCTGGGCACTTCCAGAACCGTCTATGGTGGTCAATGTGGTCAACAAGACTTCGATGGGCCGTTAGTAATCTAGAACTGCAAATGCAGGACGTTTGGCTCCCTTTCTATCCAAAAACAAATCCCTTTTGCATTCATCGCGGTATCGGTTTGAAAAGTTTCTATGGGACCATACTCCACAACACGTAACTCCGAAACCGTAAGTTGGATATAAATGAAATTTAACAGTTTTTGAGGACACTACACCGTTCATTTGAGACTAAGTTTGGCCATCACCGAGAAATGAATGTAACTGTTATTTTGAAGAACCGTCGATTGTGGCCAATGTGGCTAAAGAGACTTTGAATGACTGTTTGTGACCTAAAACTACAAATATAAGCAGTGGTGGTCTTATTATGGAACAGTTTTCATCTTTTTACATTCATCGCAGTATCACGTAACACCGATGATGGAGCAGTGGGTCCTCGTCCCGAGTACCGGTGTTTACTTGGTAGGCAGTTACCACTTCGTTGGCTTTTGCAAATTTTGTCTCGCGGGACGGTCCAAGATCCCTTAAGCTATAAGCTGCAGTCCTATCATTAATGATTTAGACACGCAAATCCAAGTAATGTGGCACACATTTTAATATATTGCATCATTTGGACATCATAACGGTACCAGTTTATATAGAAATTTGCAGTGTGATCGTACTCTTCAATCCGTAACTCCGGAATCCGAAGTCCAATCAATAAAAAAATCAATAGTGACCGATGGGAAGGTTATACCTTTCATTTGAGACTTAGTTTGTGCCAATCGGTCGGGCCATCTCTGAGAAAAATGAGTGTGATTGTTTGACACATACATACATACATACATACATATACACACATACACACGCATACAGACTTTTGCCTATCTCGGCGGACTGAGTTGAATGCTGTAAGAAACTCGGACCTGCGGGCCTCGGTTAAAAAGTCGAAATTCCAACCGATTGCATAGCTTTTCTATAAAAATGTCTTACTGCACTATCTGGGTCTACGTATCGTCATTCCAAAACCTATCGATGTCACGTGTTTGCGTCACAATTCTGTTATTTCCGCTAATAACTCTAGGATTTCCGTATTTCTTACCACTAAACAATTCGGATACAACTCAACTCTGCGAAACCATGCCCGTTTTAAATCATTCGTTGCTAGCTTTTCGAACGAGCCACACCTGGGCTATATCGTCCGGATGGTGTGATAAGTGGGAGAGGCTATGAGTTTTCGGCAGTTCACCAGTGTGACATAAACCCGCACAACCGAATGAAAACCGGGTGCCAGTACTAGAGTTAATTATTAATTATCTACTATTTCATTTATTTAGTTCAACATCAATTTCATGATAACACTGAATCAACAATTTGCCTCCACAATACTCGATTTGTAGTTGCTGCTCTCCAACGTCGGTTACGCACAACACTCGTCAAATCACGTTCCACCTGGTCCGTCCATCGTGCTCTCTGCGCTCCTCGCCTTATTGTACCAACCGGATCATTAGCGAACACCATCTTTGCAGGATTGTTGTTCGGCATTCTTGCAACATGCCATGCCCACCATATCCTTCCAGCTTTGGCCACCTTTTGGATACTTGGTTCGCCATAGAGTGCAGTGAGCTTGTGGTTCATCCTTCTCCGCCACACACCATTCTTCTGTACACCGCCGAAGATCGTCCTTAGCACTCGTCGCTCGAAAACTGCTAACGCTTGCAGGTCCTCCTCGAGTCCAAGTCTCGTGCCTGTAGAGAACCACCGGTCTTAAAAGCGTTTTGTACATGGTGCATTTGGTGCGGGGGTGAATCTTTCTTGACCGCAGTTTCTTCTGGAGCCCATAGTAGGCCCGACTTCCACTGATGATGCGTCTTCGGATTTCACGGCTCATGTTATTGTCCGCCGGTAATAATCCTAGGTAGACTAAATCCTCCAGTACCCCGAAGGTATCCCTGTCGATCGTAACGCTGTTTCCTAGCCGGATCCTGTCGTTTTCGGTTCCGCCTACCAGCATATACTTTGTTTTGGACGCATTTACCACCAGTCCGACCTTCGCTACTTCGTGTTTCAGGCGGGTGTACAGGTCTGCCAACGTTCCAAATGTTCGGGCGATAATGTCCATGTCGTCCGCGAAGCATACAAATTGGCCGGATTTCGTGAAGATCGTGCCTCGGCTGTTGAGCCCGGCTCGTCGCATCACACCTTCCAGAGCGATGTTGAATAGTAGACACGAGAGTCCATCACCTTGTCTCAGTCCCCGTCGAGATTCGAATGGACTGGAAAGTTCACCCGAAATCCTTACGCTGTTTTGTACACCGTCCATCGTTGCTTTGATTAGTCGAGTCAGCTTCCCGGGAAAGCTGTTTTCGTCCATGATTTTCCATAGCTCTACGCGGTCGATACTGTCGTATGCCGCCTTGAAGTCGATGAACAGGTGATGCGTTGGGACCTGCTATTCACGGCATTTCTGGAGGATTTGCCGTACGGTGAAGATCTGGTCCGTTGTCGACCGGCCATCGATGAAGCCGGCTTGATAACTTCCCACGAACTCATTTACTTTAGGTGATAGACGACGGAAGATGATCTGGGATAGCACTTTGTAGGCGGCATTCAAAATGGTGATCGCTCGGAAGTTCTCACACTCCAAATGGTCGCCTTTCTTGTGAATGGGGCAGATCACCTCTTCTTTCCACTCCTCCGGTAGCTATTCGGTTTCCCAGATCCTGACTACTAACCGGTGCAGACAAGTGGCCAACTTTTCCTGGCCCAACTTGCTGAGTTCTGCTGTGATACCATCTTTGCCAGCTGCTTTGTTGTTCTTGTTGGATGGCATCTTTAACTTCCCTCAACGTGGGAGTTGGTTCATTCCCGTCCTCAACTGCACTGACGTAGTCAAATCGTCCGTTGCCTTCGTCATCTGTACCTACATTCTCCTCGCCGTTCAGGTGCTCGTCGAAGTGCTACTTCCACCTTTCGATCACCTCACGGTTATCCGTCAGTAGGCTCCCGTCCTTATCCCTACATATTTCGGCTTGCGTCACGAAGCCTTTGCGGGATGCGTTGAAGTTCTGGTAGAACTTCCGTGTATCTTGAGAACAACGCAGCAGTTCCATTTCCTCGCACTCCGCTTCTTCCGATGAATGCTGCCTCCGCTTCTGTTTGTATCGTTCTACATTCTGTCGGGTTCCATGCTGCAGAATGACCTCTCGCGCTGCATTCTTCTCTTTCAAACCGCTCTGCACTCCTCGTCGAACCAATCGTTCCGTCGATAGTAATTATCTACTATTTGTTAATTCTAAAAACACGAAATTTGGTGCGCGTGGCTAACTTTTGAACCGCATATTGTCCATCAACTGAAAGATTAAATTTGAATATTTCCTACAATTGATAGCAACAATGGTCTAACGAATATGTGAAATTTGCAAATATGTGTGATTTGTTAAAAGTAATCTTTCGGAAACATTCCAAAAATCTGTAATATTATAGACCAGCTTGCTACTCAAACGTACATTGATAATTTGAAATATGGGAAAACCTGTGTTTGTTCTGTGGCCTGACTGTAACAATTAGTTTGTACAGCTCCGTTCTAGTAACAAGGGTCAATTCAAACAAAAATTCCCCATTTTAGTTAAATATGCTTACTACAATATAATTGAATTACTACTGAAAAGGACAATGGGCTTGTTTTATTATGGGAGGCACAATAGGTCCGCTAACGGCGGATTCGGCGAGCCATTTCGATGTCTTTCGACATGATGGGTTACTAGCTTGGCGTGGAAGGTGCACTATTTCGTAATAGGTCGAACAAATCGACCAGGAATGCCTTGTTGGCTTCTTGGGGGTCATTACGGCTGAGATGAGTAGATCGATTTTATAGTCCTGCGCAATCTGACGAACCAGACGCACTGGAAGGGCCAGCTTGCGGATCAGTAGCTCCGTTGACTTCTGATAGCGGGTAAATTTCCCACAGGGCGACATTTCGGTAGCGAGGTCACTTTTGCGGACGACCTTCGTTGCTAACTGCTTTCGGGGAGCTTTTCCATCCGGTGGACTTGCGGATTGTCTGTTTTATATGGGCCATGGCACGAGAAATTCTGCTCTGCTACTGCCGATGCTGGCTGGCTAATGCTAATAGCACAACGACGGTCAAACGAATGATGTGAAAAACCGAACTTCCGTTGTATAGTCGCGCGAATACGCTCTAATATCGCTCTCTCGCACGTTTTCGTGTTATGTTCATTTTTCATCAGGGTTACCCCACACATTCACAATTTTTGATCACATTCTTTTTCTCATATGACAGATTTTTGACATTTTGATCTTTCACAGATTTTTGAAAGTATTGCGCGATTTTTCACAGATTTCTTGGTAATTTATTTCATATTTTTTGTGCGACCACCACCCCTGGTTGCTATACTCCGTTATCGATCTGGACTAGCTTAAGTTGCACAGTGAATCAGTAGATAACTATGCTTGGGAGTAGCGAAACATCTTTCAATGTTCAACTCCTGATAATCCTAAAGTGTTTATTGATCAATACCGACGCCGACCAGGCCCGAACGTAGACTAACGGGCTTTACTTACCTTCCGAACGAAGACGTGACCACAGATTTTTTCATCTCAGAAAAATTTCAACAACCTCGGCTGGGATTGAACCCAGACCAACTGGGATGGGTGGCGGTCACGCTTGCCACTCAACCACCGGCGCCGTCTCAACGAATGTTGCAATTTGGAAAAAAGGAAAAACAGTCCAACAATACACTCAAGTTTTTTTTACGCGGTTTTTTTGCGCGGTATTTTTTTTACGCGGTTTTTTTACGCGGATTTTGAAATTTACGCGGTTTTCATTTACGCGGATTTTGAAATTCACGCGGATTTTGAAATTTACGCGGTTTTCATTTACGCGGATTTTGAAATTTACGCGGTTTTCATTTACGCGGATTTTGGAATTTACGCGGTATCCATCAACGAGGTTCTCTTTAACGCGGATGCTTAAATTTAAGTGGTCTTCATTTACGCGGATTTTGAAATTTACGCGGTTTTCATTTACGCGGATTTTGAAATGTACGCGGTTTTCATTTACGCAGTTTTCATTTACGCGGCCTGTATCCCCTGCGTAAATAAACCTGAGTGTATTTCCAAAAAAACTATGTGTAAAAAGCGGCAAAATCGCATAGATATTATTTTCTCCATTAGATTTAATAAAATTCAAACAGTATTTTCGCAGAGCATACTAACTACAGAAGTAGTTAGTTTCTTTCAAAGGTAAATAAAATGAACTTAACTTGCTGGGGTAAGTTGGCGGGATTTCCGTGTCTCATTTTATATATCTATGAAAATGAAGACAATACATCAAACACTTTGAAAAATTCTGAGATGTTACAAAACAGTCTACCCTTGTATGCCACGTGTTCAAGTGCAGGTCTTCGTTTCATCTTACCCCACATTTTAACTTGCCCCGGTATATCCCAAATGCGTAAATCACTGTTGAGAATGTGGTGATGATGAGATATGCGTTGTGCTAGGGTTATTCCTAGGATTGTATTATCAAATTACGCAGCCCATTAAAATATTTTCGAATAGTCTATATAACATTCATTAACCATTTCCATCTTTTCATCAACAGAATCGCAATCCGGCCCCAGTGGGGACTACAACGTAAATGTAGTCAATCAGCAGAATCTATCGTTATCGGAGCCACCATCATTATCGGACGGTCTTTCGTCGGTTGGCGGCTCTAGTGATTCGACCAGTGTAATTACCAATGCGCGCAGTTCTGTTAATTTTACCAGCACACCAAAGCTAGGCGCCGATAGGAATTCAAAAAACGGTTCCCAACTGCAGCTCGCATCGCAAGCTGGTAACGGTTCCGGTCCCGGAGCTGGCCCGGGTGGGGGCGGTAGTATTGGCGATGTCAATTTAGTGGACGAAGGGGACACGATTACAATCGTCGAAAATCCTGCTGAGGTTGAATCGGTAAAATCACCCGTTATCACGACCAATACAAGCGTGCGGTTGAGTTTGCTTCCTTGGAATACACACAATCGGGCATCGGTTGTTCATACGAGTGCTTCCGTCGCGATCGATATGATGGCTGCCTTTGATGGAACAATGAGACCCGGCGAAATTGTTATGCGAACATTATTCGCTGATTTTACCGTGCAAGCGGAGAAGAAGATTGAGATAGTTATGCTGGAAAGTTCGGATAAAAATTTAGCTAAGTTACTGCAGCGGGGAGAAGACAGTCAATTTGATCAGCTTTTGCAAGCACTTGGCTCAGTTGCTGAACATTGTTTACCGTCGCTGCTAAAGGCATTGCTAGCTTGGCATCGGCATCAAATCTGTGATGGCGATATCAAACGCGACTACAAACGGTTAGAGACTGAACGGCAACCGATAGCGTCCAAATCGAATAACGATTTGGAATTTCAACTCCAACGACGAGAAGCCGCAGTAGAATTTATCTTTTGTTTGGCTTTGATTGAAATCCTACGACAATTTTCATTCCATCCGGGCCATGACGATATCGTGAAAAATATCGAAAACCTTGCCTTTCGTCAGTTCAAGTACAAAGAAGGGGTGCAAGCGTCTCCAAATGCTCAGTACAATCATATGATTGCGGATCTGTACGCTGAGGTGATTGGTGTACTGGCACAAAGTCGTTTCGCGTCGGTGAGAAAACGGTTCATGACGGAGCTGAAAGAACTTCGCAGCAAAGAACCGAGTCCACATACGACACACAGTATTATAAGTTTATTAATGGGAATGAAGTTCTTTCGCGTCAAGATGGCTCCGATCGAGGAGTTTGAGGCATCGTTCCAGTTCATGCATGAATGTGGACAGTATTTTCTGGAGGTTAAGGATAAAGACATCAAGCATGCGATGGCAGGACTTTTCGTGGAAATTCTAGTTCCAGTAGCTGCGGTAAGTGTGCATTAATTTAGTGTTTTTTGTTATTCATACATATTGCACAATTTATTGCAATATTGTTTGTAATAAGCAAACAATAGTGCGATAAATTGTGCAATATGTATGAATAATATAAAATGTAGTTAGATCTTTATTAGACTGGACAATATCTACTATCTTAATCTATTAAGTTTCACCTGATTGTATTTATTAAGATGAAACTTTCTTTTTTCCATTATAGTCTTCGTCCATCTCTTTCGAAAGCATATCAGTCAGTGAGTTGGGATGCGTTATACACATGTGTACACGCTCAAATTTGTTTCAATAACATGTTGTGAGAACACAATGCTTAAACCTTCCGGTACTCAATTTACATAAACACACTTCCAAGTGTCTATTTTTATATCTTGTCTATAAAATTCAAACATTCGTAATGGGTCATAACTCGCCCTACAATACCACTTTAAGTGATTTTTTTCCATTAGCTATAACGCGAAAATGATCATGATGGGCAAAGGACACTCAAAAAAATGTAAACGTTATGCCTATTGATTTTACACGTAGATTTTTGCAATTATCTGAACCCTCCCCAAGGTTTAGGGGTTTGACGGTATTGCAAACATCATCAAGCATCAATTGCTTTAAGATGGGTATTGCATTACGCCTCGATAGTGGTGCGTCGAGGAGACCGAGAGGGCTTATGCGCCTTTTTATGTTATATGTTTTTTCATACTCTGCACCTGCGCATACCAACGCTAAACCACTGGTCTATGCGCGGTGGCGTGACCGACTGGCGGATCGACGTAGATTGACTTTTGCTGTGTGCCGTGTTTGCAAATATTGTTCTATTGGTGGTATTCGTGGACGGGCCTCACGGAGGGAGTCATTGTGTATCCATTTATCGGTCGACATCGTCATCGTGCATTAAATTAAATTAATTTAATAATTAAATTAATTTAATAAAGTAGAATAAGTAGAAACCTATTAGTTGCAGCTTTGTGATAATCGTAGTTTTTCGTACTATTGTACAACTGCTATGTGCTAGTCGTGTGTTTATCTATGTATGTATTTGTCTGCGTATTTATGACAGTTGGGTCAGGGAATGGATGCAGAACTGACGTATATGATAGAATAGCGGCTAATGCTTCTGGTGATCAATCTGAGCATTTGGTTCTATTCATTCGGGAATGTCGGGTTGGATAAATTAGGGTAAAATAAATTTACCGACGCACGTGGGTCATCCATTCCCGGCCAGCATAGCATGATGAAAGTCTAACAGCATGCAATTGTCGTTAATGATAAACATACAACATTTGCTGCATTTAGACAAGTTTGATTACATGTTACATGTGTTTTTCTATTCTACTTCATTAGTCTGTTTCTTTTGTACATCTATTAGTTTGCTTTTCCATTATTTATGTATACCAAAATAGTATTGTTCAATTTATACACTGCTAGTCAAGCTGTTTGCATCTTTTTTTCTTTATTCGGCATGTTGTGATTCCTTTTATTGGTATATCTATACTATACGCTATCTATACTCATATAGGTACAAACGCTCGTGGCCACAAACCTGGCGGAATTTTTCTTGAAAAATTGCAATTCTAAAAACATCTGATCTCTTTAATTTTAGTCGTTTTCTTCAAGAAATTTTGTGAACAACGCATTCAATGTTGTTGGTTCCTAGGATGTCAAATCCCAAGAACGGAGCAGCCAATCGGCATAACTATTTTTCAATAGTATCGTCTATCGGACAACGTTTTCATTAAAACGATGGTTGCATCGACCATATAACTTATAGCCCCATCTTGTTTAAACCAAACTGGCCATAATTGCAAGTCAGTCCCATGTAGATAGGGAACCCTATGGAACATAGGATAAATATGCGATTATGGACAGTGAAGGTCTTCCCAACCTTGTGTAACAACAGTTGAAAGCAACTAGTCCTCAACTATGTCTCGATAGTGATCGCTAGTGATATTGACGTTGAATTCAGTATCAGTTTGGCAAAAATTAGGGTGCCGTTCACCTGCAAACAGCACTACACAGTCGCATTTTTAGGATGTAATGGGGTCTCCGAGATCATTTCTGGCTGTTCATCACACTAAATAAACAGTTGTATCTGCTTTCATTTCCATTTGACCAAACATGATTTTTGGGTAGCAAATGCAACTTACAGATGCTGTTTATACCTTTCTCAACGGAAAGGTTTAGGTCCGGACGGCCGGGTTTCATATACCATTCGATTCAGTTAGTTGAGCATGGTAAATGTCTGTGCGTTTTTTGTTAGAGAAGGAAAAATTGTACAAAAACCAACAACTGGTTGAACGGCTTTGAGCTGCCACCCGACCCGCTAAAACAATTACTCTTGCACGGAACCTGATTCCTCCCCGGTACTATCTAACGGCATTACTTTCAGTAGGATTATAGCACACCTTCTAGACACACTACCAGCTTTTGACCATTCATACACGTGGTAAATTATGTATGGCAGTAGGAAAGCTAGCTGTGGGTCGATAATTAGTGCTCTTCCCCTACGAGGACAACCTGGGCGGCAAACTTCACGTTTATGGCATTTTTCCGATGTCCTCCGCCAGGGTGATGCAGATAGGGATCATTCCGGCGATAACACATACTGCCCCCGACGATATTATTCTGTACGTGATCGTGACTCGTACAGCGATCAACCGGAACGTACTGTTCAACTATTTTCACGGTTCTGCTTGGTTTTCAGCACCGCACTGCTTTGCAGTTAATGACCTACAACACCTGCAGCTTGACCCCGTTCGTTCAGTTCTCGATCGCGTCCTTTGTCTCCGTCACAGACACCTGCACATCTACAAGTGTTTCATTCATCACCGTTAGTGACACGTTATCCGCGAAACTCGCGATTTTCCAGGGCAGCCGCAGTGTC